>NC_047511.1:14333102-14472303 GCF_902827115.2 Pseudochaenichthys georgianus | reverse complement strand
AAATGTAATGAGATATGCAAATGTCTTGTTTTTATGTTTTATATATGCTTTTATCATAATATAAGCATCTCTGTTGAATGTTGTTTTACTGATTGTATTTACCTGTTATTTGAAGTGAATTTTTGTTTTTAGAATGACTTTCAAAATCTGTCCAGGGACTGCAGACGAAAAATAGCCTGTTGGCTAACTCTGGCGCATTTACAGAAATGTAAATCAATGTGCACTGTCCCTGTCAAATAAATATATATTAAAAAAAACAAAACAAAAAACACCTGCTGTATACATTTTCTGAGACCTTGATTTATTTGTTCTCAGGCCAGAGCACGATGAGTGCCATGCTGTTATACGGTGCACTTTGTAATGGTTTCTCACAATACATCTAATGCACTGTTGAGAGCTTCATAGTATGTTGAATACTTAAAACGAAAGTTAGTTATAATCAAATATAATCAATTATATTCTTGTATAACCCACAATGAAAATGCTTCATATTTTAGGTTTTTCTATATTTACAGCATAAACAAAACAAAGTGGTTTGTTAAGTTGAGTGTAAGACCTATAATGATGTATGCCTTACTCTCTGATAAGAGAGTAGGCAGGTTCTTCCCTCTCCTCTCACAGCAGGGAGGGGGGCTCCTGACTTAAGGAGAAACACATTGAGGCCTCAAAAGGGTGGTTATGTCATAGCTAGGGTTGGGTACCGAGAACCGGTTCCGGTTCGGAACCGGTTCCAACATTTCGATTCCAACGGCATCATTTAGAAATGTGAATTTCGGTTCCGCTTTTCGATTCCTGAGGAAATGTTTCTCGCCGCTCTCCGTAGCCTACTGCATGACTGCAGCGGGGCGGGAAATGTAGCGTTGTATCTACATTTCCTACAGTGTAACCTGAGACCAGGGCCGGCCCGTCGCACTGGCATTATAAATGTTCGCCTAGGGCGCCAGATCTGTGGAGGCGCTGCGCTGACATCTCTGGGAGAAAAAATAAATGTTTTGACCGTTGGTGCTGATCCTAATTTTTGGCCTTGATGTAACAACATTCATAATTAAGTAACTGTAACACCCTTTTATTCCCGGTTACACTTTTCATTTGCCCTGTACGATGGGCGCTGCAAGTGATGAAAATGGGGGATGTTGGCTTATCTGGCAACCGCAGCTCACAGCCAAAGTGCGCGTGAGCGAGGGAGAAAGGGAGGGTGCACTGGAACCGGCGCTGTTGTTATTAGCATTTGGTGCTAGCTGCTCTAACGGAAGAAGAAGATGTTTCTACAATGATGTGGAGGGAGAGTCCTCTCCAGTCAGACTGAGAGGCTGATAACTTCAGCTCAGTGAGGTAAAGGACTCTTGAGTGTTTAGATAGTTCACTTTAGTCTAAGTTATCTCAGTGGGTCTCAAACGTTTTGATCACAATTTATGTAAACACATATTTCCAAGGCACTCCTTTATAATTATTGGGATAAAACAGGTTTGAAATCATTCCAATGTATACTATAGGACAGTAAACCAGACATATCGTTTTAAACTGGAGAGATAAAAAAATATGCATAAATAAAATAGTAAAATAAGATATGAATGAACAACAAAAATAAAATGCGTTACATGTAGGCTATTTGTTATTTAATTATTAAAATGTAAACCGATCTTTTTCATATGGGTGTTTAGAGTTGTACCCCCTAGATCTAGTCTCTAGTAATTCTGCGTGTGCACCAGATTGAAGCATTTTACTTCAAAATGTTCAAACATTTCTTCCCGGTATGTCTGAGAAGGCAGATATGCTTGTTTTTCTCAACAAGAACTGTTTTTAAAAGTTGTACTGTTGCACTGTTGTAGCTTCAGTGGTTCTCAGGTTAAAGTTACATAGCAGTGAATATAAACAGACTGATTAATGTGAATATTACTTTAAACTAACCTGTGTAAAAGTTTCTCGAATAAATGTAATTTTTTGGGTGGAAGAAGCATCTATCATTTTTTTACCCTGCCCCTCAAAGAATCGGAATCGAGAACCGTTAAGAACCGGAATCGAAAAGTAGAATCGGAATCGGAATTGGAATCGTGGAAATTCAAACTATACCCAACCCTAGTCATAGCCATAGAATATGTCTAGTCATGTTTTGTTTGTTTTTTTACACAAACTTGGGAAGGTGTGTCTTATGCCAGAGCCAATAGAATATGTTGGTTGGGTATAGAGGAGGTGTTTATGGGGTTTTCTATCCGGTTTTTTGAGCATAAAAAGACTGGCTTTTTTGGATTTCGGAAGGGGAGAGAGGGGGAAACCCCTGGTATACTCTCTCCCGGTACGCTCTGGCCCTCAGAGCTGGGTTAGAAGGCTCTCGGTAAGGTATACCTGGAAGACGTTGTTAGGACGTACGGGGATCTTATAACTAATAGTTAGACTCTACCTGGAATACGTCATTATTACGTACAAGACTTTAGGACTAATACTTTTAGTTAGACCTGCCTGGAATGCGTAATTATTACGTACAGGATCTTATAACTAATGGTTAGACCTTGCCTGGAATGCGTAATTATTACGTACAGGATCTTATAACTAATAATTCTAGTTAGACCGACCTGGAAGGCGTTATTAAGAACGTACAGGAATCAAATGAATAACACTATTTAGATCTACCTGGAAGACGTTATTTGGACGTACGGGAAGGTTAGAACTAATAGTACTATTTAGATCGACCTGGAAGGCGTTATTAAGAACGTACAGGAATCAAATGAATAACACTATTTAGATCTACCTGGAAGACGTTATTCGGACGTACGGGAAGCTTAGACCTAATAGTATTATTTAGAAGAACCCGGAAGGCGTTAGCACGGGAATAAAATGAATAACACTATTTAGGTATACCCGGAAGGCGTTATTAGAACGCACGGGAATAAAATGAATATGAATTAAGGTTTTAGATAACAAATATAACCCCAGCATGATATGTTTTGTATGATTATAATGTGTTAAAAGGTAAAGACTCTGTATTAGTTTGGACCTATTTTTCTTCAAATAAACTGATCTCACCTTTTGGATTGGGACAACTTAAAGAAAATCTGTGCTCTCCTCTCCTGCTTCAAAGGTAAGACTGCACCCTGCCACACACACTTAGGTAAGAACACACCTCATTTACCAGCCTGTCCTCCTACAAAAAACGACCATATAGGTCGATTGTTCAGCAGCTAAATACGACCCAGAGTCACGTTTTAAAGTGTAGCCCCTCTAGTGGTCGTGTAAGAAACAACATGCTCCTGTCGATTGCAAACGCTCCGGAGGGTCGTTTATTCACAAATAACCCTCTCTGGAAAATCCTAAATTGTGGAATAGTTTGGCCATTAAAATGCTTTTTTATTAGATTTCTAGCGAGAAGTGTATATTGTACTTTTATAATCCACGTCCAGTGGATATGTAGGATCTACAGTTTGATAGATATACGAAGATGATTTGAGGTCTCGCCAGGAGAAACTGTATATGGGGCAACTTCCATGTAAAGTTAGCGTGGGTGAAAACAGTATTTCCGGTCTCGAAGTTTTCATAATAAAACCGGAAGTATTCCCCACATTGTCAAATGATTACGCAGTGATATCTCCATTACTCATCCACTAAAAAACATCAGTTTATCCTTGTTAATTACACAATATTGATTGGTTTAAATTGTGTACAATGCTTTTGTGTTTTTAACCTTCGATTCGGAGAAACAAATTGTTTTTTTGGAGTTTAGACACGACAGAGTTTCCGAAGACACTACACTACCCAGAATCCCCAGCTATCGTTTGGGACTACAACATCCGCCTTGCTTTACAAACCCCGTGATTAGCCCTCAAGCTCTGTGATTGGATATTGGAGTGGCAGTGCGACAAGGTTACGCTGTCAAACAGCTCTTTGAAATGGAATGGAACCACGCCAGACTATCCAAAACTGGACTTGGACGTGTCCAGCCCGGCCCTCCCCCCCAGAATTACACATGCTGGCTATTGTGTGTTTCGCAACATGTTCTATGTCACGTCTCTACTGGGAAATGAAGTTTTAAAAGACGTTTTCGTATTTCCCACAATTAGAAGTTGCCAGTATTAAACTGTATACATCCCTGGAGGTTTAGGGGATACGAAACACATTGGTGTTATCAAATTTAAAACATATAATCAATACATGGGTGAAAATTGCTTGTGTCCATAATGGGCAGCATTAATACCACATGACAGCTGGTCTTATGTCTGTGACCCCTCCTGTTGTTAATTGATAAGCCTGAAACATGCACTTGTCAAGGTTCAGATGCACATTTAGCAAATATGGCAGTAGCCATCGATCATCTTAAGATAAGATACTTTATTGATCCCAAGTTGGGAAATGTTTTTGTTACAGCAGCATGTACTACTTTGTTCTACTCCACTACAATTCAGAGGTTAACCTGGTATTTTTACTCTACTACATTTATTTTTGTTACTTTGCAGATTCTGATTAATTATGTGAAATATAAACAACCCTTAAATCAGACTTTAGTTACACCTGAGTAAAATTCAGCCTTATCAGTTTGTCTGTTTTGCACATCCTCCTGTTAATATCTTTGGACGTCCTGCACTAAACTGTTTTATTGTAGATATCACTACAGTATCTTCTAGATATTTTCCATTCTATGTTTCTATCATTGACCCCTATTTTGTATGTAGGCTACTCTTAATATTTAAATGTTTTCAACAAATATAACTTATTCAACAACTACATTCAATAACGTGCTTTAACCACTAGGAGGTGCGGTTTAGACCAGTGGTCTAGTTAATAAAACATAATAATATCGTACATAATATGACTATTCACTTTATTGTGAGTTTAAAACAGAACGGTAAAGGAAAATACAGTTTCAGTCTCTCGATGTGAAGCTTATGCATTGTACCATGAACCTGTATAGACCTGTAACAGTCAACTGCATGAGGAGTTGGAAAGGTAGTTCAGAAAATCAGTAATATCTTTAAAAACTACAAAAAAGTCCCTTTCTATCAGCTGTGCACCGTTATGGTGTAAATACAGACTATCTACTAATTGGATCAAATATAAAAGTCAGCCGAATTAGTGTTGATACTGCAAGGAGACGTATTGTGTGAAAATAAATGGAAGATGTTGTTTAATTGTTGATATATTTATGGTCCAGTTTTGGCGGCATCTCTTCCAGTTTGTCAAAAGGTCTTCAGATCAGGGCTCTATAAATACATATCTAGGGCAGATATGTAATATTTAATGCAGCCGAACCGTGTATTGCAAATGCCGTTATGTGATGACTTTCAAAGAGAAAAGCAAGAACACTCGGAATAAAGTATTATTATTTATTTTTTTAATGTTTTCCGATTTCATATCACATAAACACCATATCCCGACGTGCATTGCGGCGTGATTTTAGCCTATCAAAACCTCTGAAAAAAGAAATGTGTCTCTCAGAATCGAAAGAGAAAAACCTATGGGAAAAACACAAAAGCATTGTACACAATTTAAACCAATTAATGTCGTATAATTAACTAGGATAAACTGATGTTTTTTTAGTGGATGTGTAGTGCAGATATCACTGTTAAATAATTTGATCATTGGTTTTATTATGAAAATGTCGAGACAGGAAATACTGTTTTCAACCCGTAACTTTACATGGAAGCTTGCCGCATATACACGTTCTCCTGACGAAATCTCAAATCATCTTCGTAATATCTATCAAACTATAGATCCTACATATCGACTGGATGTGGATTCTAAAAGTACAATATATACTTCTCGCTAGAAATCTAATCATAAAGCGTTTTAATGGCCAAACTATCCTACAATTTAGGATTTTACAGAGAGGGTTATTTGTGAATAAACAAATTCACAAATTCACCAAATCCTCTGTAACGTTAGCATTCAACGGGAGCAATCGAGGCCGACAATTTTCAAACGTAATTATAGGTCGTATTAAGCGCTTGAACAAACGACATATTTGGTCGTAATAAGGGCTTAAATAATCGACCCATTTGGTCGTATGAGTTGGAGGACTTGTTGTCATTTACTGATATCAAAATCCTTCGGGATCGCTTAAACAGATTACAAAGAGTTGTCTGAATAGAAACAGCAGTTAATTGAACCTGGTTCTTCGGGGAGTTAATAGAGGTGAGATCTTGCTGACGTTGGTGGATCTGTGCCAAGCAGTAAACTTACATAGACTCAATAACTTCGGTCAGGTCAATTAGTAGGTCAGAGTAATTTACCGGAATAAATTCCTCACCTAGGAACCTCACCTACTCTAAACAGCACGGGGGGTGGTATAGAGCTAATCAACAAGACTGCAAGCAAAGGCAAGGAAATACCAGGCACTAGAAAATGAATGTAAACAATTATGGTTTGAAGCTTCCTTCTTTTTTATCTGCAAATGTTTTTATGTAGCACATTTCTCAAAGGACACACTCAATATGTTCTGGTGAGAAACACTGAATGTAAAGAGACACTTTGTTTGTTTATAAGAAAGCCCTCAGGCACCTTTAAGTACATTTATAACACATTCTTTGTCTTAACTGCCTCTTAAGAGCCATAAGGGCATGCGTGATAAACTAATGTACATCTTTATTGACTAAGAAGTGCTTGTGAAAAATTAGGAAGGCATAACATTTCATTACACTTTCATAGTGTTCACATAATTCTGAGATGTCTCTCTTTACTAACCCTGGGGGGAAATAGTCATATATCAGAGTGTGACAGTCTTCTTTCCAAACCATTCATTATCGTAGGTGAGGGATAATTCTCTATGTTTGGTTATTGCATCACTTTGTTTACTCCGTTTTTTTACGGTGCATAATGAGCTTCTCTAGATGACAGGAAGCTTCTGTGCATATGCCTATTATAGATGAATACAACTTCGGAAATATCAGTGCCTGATCAATTCATATGCTGTCCCTGAATGCATGAGTCACCCCAAAATTATCTGCAGGATACATATTAATGAACGATGCTTGGAGGATAAAATGACACTGAAATGTGTCATCATGCAGTGACAAAATCAACTATTTCTCGTGGATAACTGGTATCTTACAGGACGAAATCAAGACAGGAATACATAGTGTGATGGCCAGAAGCTGGGTTTTGTTGGATCACCAGGAGATCATTGTAGCACAATATTGCAGGACGAATGAATCACTCTTTCTTTGCCAGCAGTGTTTATTTGTGTGCTCTGTCTCACTGTTGATGATCTTTAGGGGCATTGAAGTCTGAGAAAATTAAGGCCATCAACGCATTTGTCATGCAGAGTGGCTGATTGCAGAATTCCCATATCAGGGAGCAGAGTCCATTATCATCAGTTATACACAGATATGTGCCGCAGAGAGTCAAGGATGACAGAGCGAGGGGAGAGCAGGAGACAGAGAGAGAGAAAGAGTAGGAGACGAGCTAGGTAAAACACAAAAGAATGAGAAAAGAGAGCTCAATAAAGTCGGAGAGATTGAAAAGAGAATGCACTGACACACGGGGAGGGAAAAGTAGGGCCAAAGGGAGGGTGAGGGGGAAAGTGAGAACAAGAGGGAGCTATTGATTGTCGCCCCGTGCACCTGACGTACAGAAAGAAAAAAGCACCAGTGAACATCAGACGTCATTATTTGGGAGGAAACTGGTGAGTTCCCTGACTCATCTGTCATCCACCATTTCCTCCACCATCAAAATGCAGCACTTCTCAGTGTGATTTATTTGAAATCAGCCTACTATCACCTAAAGAATATATCTAGGATTAAAAGACTAATGTCACAGCAGGATTTGGAAAAACTTGTCCATGCCTTTATCTTCAGTAGACTCGACTACTGCAATGGTGTCTTCACAGGTCTCACTAAAAAATCTATTAGGAAGCTGCAGCTGATTCAGAACGCCGCTGCTCGAGTCCTCACTAACACTAAGAAAGTGGATCACATCACTCCTGTTCTGAAGTCTTTACACTGGCTTCCTGTGTGTCAAAGAATAGATTTCTAAATACTGCTGCTGGTTTATAAAGCTTTGAATGGTTTAGGCCCAAAATACATTACTGACCTCCTGCTAAATTATGAACCATCAGATCTCTCAGGTCTTCAGGGACTGGTCAGCTTTCTGTCCCCAGAGTCAGAACTAAACATTGAAAAGCAGCGTTCAGTTATTATGCTCCAAATATCTGGAACAAACTCCCAGAAACCTGCAGGTCCGCTACAACTCTGACTACTTTTAAATCCAGGCTGAAGACTTTTCTTTTTGTCGCTGCTTTTAATTGAACTATTCATATCTTAAATTGCACTGTAACTTTTATCCATGTACTTTTTCTTTTAATGTTTAATTGAACTATTCATATTTTAGACTGCACTGTAACTTTTATCCATGTATTTTTCCTTTTAATGTTTATTTTATTAGCTTTTCTTTTTTAATGCTTAATGTCTTTCATTTTTGTAAAGCACTTTGAATTGCCTTGCGTTGAAAAGTGCTATATAAATAAACTTGCCTTGCCTTGAAGCAAACATGCAAAATAAATGATTGTGGACTGGAAATTGCAAGTGTCAATCACTTGTACACAGAGAGGAAGACAATACTGCTTTTTCAGGTATTAAAGGTCCCATGTCATGCTTTTCCGGTTATTATTTCCCGTCCCCTTGTGTGTTATGTAGCTTTTTCTGCATGTAAACGGTCTGCAGAGTCAAAAACCCTCAAAGTACACCCTGTAGCGAGTAAAACTCTAACACAGAAAATACCTGTCTATGCTGCCCCAGAACGCCTCGTTGGAGATTTCTCTTTTTCTTGGATTGGTCCAAATGGATCAATCCGTGGAGCTCCTCACACACACTCTCTCAGCGGCGAAACTATGACGCGCTGGGGGGGGGAGCCTAGCACCCCCCTCCGCACGCCCCCCTTCCTGCGTCCCTTTGCGCTGTCTCGCAGATCCCACGCGGCAAGCAGGAAATGAACTCAGCTCACACTGTCCACCCCACGCAGCATTCTCATCTGTTTGTCATTACTGGTGTCATTTTCTGGTTGCTAACGCCATTGTAACACATAATCACTGATGTTCCGCTGTAACGGTGGTAGACTCATCAGAACAGAGTAGGCGAGCTGACCAATCAGAGCACAGTGGGCTCACAGGGAGGGGGGGGCAGGAGCTCCAACAAGCCATTTAGGACAGAGAGTGAATACACATACTATACAGAGATGCTGTATGAGAAGCCAATGTGAGTTTGGAACATTGAACAATGTAAATCTATTCTATTATACTTAATTAACAATGGAATTATTATCAGTAGAAATGGCCAAGACATGGGACCTTTAAAGTCATTACAAAAGAGCCCTTTGAAGTTTTTTGAGTTGGAGTTATATTGAAAGGTATAAACCAGATTATCAAATCAACAATGGTCAGGTACATACTCTTTACACTTGGATATATTTTGATGGTAAGCTGTTCCAATAATTGCAACCTTTAGAACAGTGACAGTGATTTCTGACATAACTCACCCAGGTGTTTCTTACAAAGAAACCTCCAAGAAAACATTAGTGGAAACTGTTGTGAAAGGTTTAAAATGGCAGATCTTTCTGTATTCGTGCCCATCCACAAAGTCTGCAAACCATTTTCTTTTAACCCAGGCCCCTTGCTTCCGGACAGTTGAGGAACTTATGGCATTGAAAAGGGCTGATATACTGGGATGTAGATTTACCTCAACCTGATGGATTTCATGATTTTGCCACTACCGCAAAATGTTCTTCAAAGCCAAGCGCTGTACTGGGGGCTTACCACTAGCTTCTAAAAGTCGCCATTGTTTTGACGAACAGTTGGCTCTCAAGGTAGATCACACACACCGAAGTCATGTGAGTAATGTGCCTAAAGGCCAAAATAAAGGTTAGGATATGTAGTTAATGAACATTATTCTAGATAGCGCACCTGGGCAATAATTAAACTACTTTGAAGAGTTTTTGCAGTTCAATGAGACAACTTTCTTCCCTTACAACTTCCATGCATACTATATGAGTAGATGAGTTCGGACTGAAAAAGTGCAATATTTGGAACAAGTAAATTAGTAACTAGAAAGTGTACAATATCTGAAAATGTATTCTATAAGTCCATTTAACATATCTGACTTAATTTGGGTAAGCTTAATATCTCATGTTGATCAAATTATAATTATGCATTCCTGTTATACAAGTTCAAGTTACAGAGGATGAACTAACACTATTACAATTTCATGGAACTTGTTGACAAAATAAATTGTATTAAGTCAATGTTTTCATTTTTGAGTGCAGGCTGGTATCTATTCATTTAAAATGTAATTCACTTAATGAACCCTCAACAAACCATTGCATATGTTTCCCCTCAAATATGGAGTGTTTCTGTCCGTTAAACTCTGCAGAAATGAAATAAATGATGCATTATTGAGTTTTAAGTGAGCACATTGTTTCCATCTGTTTCGTCTTTTCTCTGACGGTTTCACACTAGTCCAAAAATATTAGGTGTGGGTGTTAGGTTGAGGGTGTAAGACAAATCAAACGGACCCCCATGTCTGCTTCACTTGATATTAAATCAGATGTTGGGGTTCGGGATTGTGGCGTGTGCATTTTACTGATATCTCAGATTCAACACTAAATCTTTCTCAGTGGCAGAGCATGTCATTTCATTAGAAAAGAAAGGAGGAAAGGTTTATCTTGACGTATTTGCAACAGAAATGACTTTTTTAACGGAATTCACTCTGCATTTTGTTGTGTAGACAAACCCACCCCCGTTGTGGCAGGTTAGATTTAAATGTACTTAAGAATAAGTTGTAGTTATTGTAGATTTGATTTTGGTGTGACTAGTTGAATGTTGCTGATGGGAGCGAGCGCCGATTTGAATTGTTTTAAATTGAGAACTCTTCATTTATATTTGATAGCTACATGATGTTGTGCCAAAAGAAATTGGCAACCTCACCAGTTAATATCTAATTGTAGCTCCACAAACAAAGTGTGTCTATGGTTCACACTTTTTTCATGAACTAGTTGGTATGCTAATGATTGTAGCTTACATGAGAATAGATTATCCAGCTCTTTGTTAGGATTATGTTTTAAACAGGACCCAGGCGCAGGCAAGGACTGAAGATGTTTAAATAATTTATTGCTTCGGAGACTCAGGCAGGTTTGGTGATATGGAGGTCCGGAGTGGAGGTAGGCAGTGAGAGGCTGGACTGATTTACAAGGCAGGCAGGAAGAAACAGGCAGGTTGGCTGGAAGCTCTGGTGGACGATGGCCGAGGGATTGCACTGGAAACACAAGAGAAACTAGTTACAAAAAGGTACAGAATTACACGCAGACAGGATGACTGAATGGGCAGCCAGGAGGATGTACTACCACTGATTTAGAAAACAATCTGGCGGTGAGTTGCTGGGAGACTGGAGTAGATAAGCTGTGTCCTGATTAGATGATGAGGGACAGCTGAGTCGGACGGCCAGGTGAGAGCAATCAGGCTGCAGCCTGCAAGGGAAAACACACCCTCTCCACACACAGGAACACAGTTTGGACCGTGACAGTACCCCCCCCCTCAACGGGAGCCTCCAGGCGAACCGCCAGGCTTATCTGGGTGGTCTCTGTGAAAGTCCCGAATGAGAGAGGGACCTAGAATGAGCTTGCGGGACACCCAGCTCCTCTCCTCAGGACCATAACCCTCCCAATCGACCAGATACTGGTCCCCACGGCCCCGGCGACGAATGTCCAACAGCCGTCGGACCGTGTAGGCCGGGTGGTCATCAATAACAAGGGTGGGTGGAGGGGAGATGGCTGGAGGGCCCAAAGGGCTGGACAACACTGGTTTCAACTGGGACACATGAAAGGTTGGGTGAATTCTCATGGAGGGAGGCAGCTTGAGTCTAACAGCAGATGCATTGATTATGCGCTCGATCACATAGGGGCCAATGAAGCGTGGTTTCAACTTCTTAGACTCAGCTTGTACAGAAATATTTTTTGAAGAAAGCCAAACTTTCTGACCTGGTTGGAACTGGGGAGCTGCGGTCCGGTGGCGGTTTGCAATATGTCGATTGCGTTCATCGGAGCGGAGAAGGGCAGAGCGGGCATCCTTCCAAATCCTCCGACAACGACGGAGATGGGCTTGGACAGACGGAACTGCGATCTCGTCCTCTTGGGCTGGGAACAAAGGGGGTTCAAATTCAAAAGCTTTTATTGTCATTGTACATATATACAACGAGATTCATGGTTGCTGCTCCAGCGAGTGCTTTAAAAACAGACATATTAAAACACAAAATAAAAGGTCTGACAGTTACGACCAGCAAGTAGTGCACACAGCTTCGGATCGTCAAGTAGATGACCAGGATTAATAAATAAATAAATGAATAAAATAGAATTATGATAAAATATATATATATATATATATGATATCCAAGAGAACATTCAAATGGGGACATACCGGTGGCAGCACTAGACAGTGAGTTATGAGCGTATTCAATCCAGGGAAGATGTAAGCTCCAGGAGGTGGGATTCCGGAAGGTGACACATCGAAGTGCAGCTCCAAGGTCCTGATTGGCTCTTTCGGCCTGCCCGTTAGTCTGAGGATGATAGCCTGAGGAGAGACTGACAGATGCTCCAAGTGCTCGACAGCATGCTTTCCATACCTGAGATATGAACTGTGGCCCTCGGTCGGAAACAATGTCTGTCGGAATGCCATGAAGCCGGACCACATGATTGACTAAGAGGTCAGCAGTTCCAGAGGCTGTGGGGAGTTTAGGAAGAGGCACAAAATGAACCGCTTTGGAAAAGCGATCAACAATAGTGAGAATAGTCGTGTTACCCTGTGAAACCGGGAGGCCGGTAACAAAATCTAGGCCGATGTGACTCCAGGGACGACTAGGGACTGGGAGAGGCTGTAGTAGACCGATAGGAGCCTGGTGTGAAGACTTGCTACGGGCGCAAACAGTGCAGGCCAGCACAAAGGCTCGAGAGTCCGCTTCCATAGAAGGCCACCAGAAGTGTCGTCTCAGGAGGGATAGGGTACGACTCACACCCGGGGGTGGCAGGCAAAGCGGGAAACATGGTTCCATAGGAGAACCTGTGAGCGGACAGAGTCAGGTACAAACAAACGGTTATCTGGACCATCTCCTCGATCTGGATGGTCTCTCTGTGCCTTCCTCACTGAGTTCTCAATCTCCCATGTTACAGCGCCCACCACTCTGGTAGCGGGGATTATGGTGTCAGGAGCTATGGGATCCTGATCCACTGCAAACTGCCGGGACAATGCGTCAGGTTTAAGGTTTTTAGAACCAGGTCGGTAGGTAAGGGTGAAGTTGAACCTCCCAAAAAACAATGCCCAGCGTGCCTGACGGGAGTTTAGTCGTTTGGCAGTTTGTATGTAGACCAGGTTCCTGTGGTCTGTCCACACAATGAATGGATGTTCAGAGCCTTCCAGCCAGTGCCTCCATTCTTCCAGCGCAAGCAGCTCCCTGTTGCCAACATCATAGTTGCGCTCGGGAGTTGTCAGTCATCGGGAAAAAAAAGCACAAGGGTGAAGCTTTTGGTCGGAGACTGAGCGTTGTGATAGAACAGCCCCCACACCGGTGTTGGATGCATCAACCTCAACAATGAACTGAAGAGATGGGTCAGGGTTCGTAAGAATAGGGGCCGAGGTAAAACGTCTCTTCAGCTCAGAGAAGGCAGCCTCAGCCTGAGTAGTCCACGAGAAGGGGATTGCTGGGGAGGTGAGTTGGTTGAGAGGACCGGCAACACGACTGTAGTCTCTGATGAACCGGCGATAGAAATTTGCAAAGCCCAAAAAACGTTGGAGCTGCTTCCTGGTGGAAGGTTTGGGCCATTGGGCCACTGCTTTTACCTTCTCTGGGTCTGTTCTCAGCTGACCTTGCTCAATGATGTAGCCTAGGAAATCCACTGAATCCACATGAAATTTGCATTTCTCTACTTTGACAAACAGCTTGTTCTCGAGGAGCCTTTGTAGAACCTGCTGCACATGTTGGGTGTGTTCCTCCATGGTCTGTGAGAATATCAGGATATCAAGATACACAAATACTGAACGGTTCAGGAAGTCACGGAGGACATCGTTCACAAGAGCCTGGAAGACAGCTGGGGCATTGGTGAGTCCAAAGGGCATCACTAGATACTCGAAATGGCCTAGTGGGGTGTTGAACGCCGTCTTCCACTCGTCTCCTTGACGTATGCGGACCAGGTGATAAGCATTCCTGAGGTCGAGTTTCGAGAAAATGGTGGCCTTCTGTAGGGGTTCGAAGGCTGAATTGATGAGGGGCAGTGGATACTTGGTCTTGATGGTGTTAAGGCCTCGGTAGTCAATGCAGGGGCGTAGGGAGCGGTCCTTCTTGGATACAAAGAAGAAGCCTGCTCCGACCGGGGAAGAAGAGGGTCTTATGATGCCAGCAGCCAGTGAGTCTTTGATGTATGTCTCCATGGCCTCACGCTCAGTTCGGGACAAGTTAAACAGGCGACTGGATGGGAGAGATGCCCCAGGAAGAAGATCTATTGTGCAGTCGTAAGGGCGATGAGGGGGCAGAGAAAGAGCTCGCCGTTTGCTGAAAACCTCTCAGGCTATGATAAACCGGAGGGACAGCGGACAAGTTGAGTGGCTCCTGCTGCACTGGGGGAATACCGACCTCTGCTGGGGGAATTGCAGACCGCAGGCATGAAGAGTGACAAAGGGAACTCCAACTCCTTACTTGATTCTCCGACCAGTCCATGTGGGGGTTGTGCAGTTTTAACCATGGCTGGCCCAGAACTAGGGGTGTGTGAGGGGAGGACATGACGTGGAACTGAATCATTTCATGGTGATTACCAGACAGGACGAGATGTAGGGGTTCGGTGATATGGGTAACGCGTGCCAGAAGCTTCCCATTCAGACCTCGAGCATTGAGAGGAGCTGTCAGAGGTTGATTGGAGATGCCGGCTGAAGCAACCAGTTGGGCATCCAAAAAACTCTCATCAGCCCCAGAGTCCACTAGGGCAGGCAGAGAGAGAGAGACTGTTGATTTAACAGCAGTGTGGCTTCAAGTGGCTTGCGGGTCTGGGGGGGTTGAGGAAGAAACAGCTTTGCTCACCAGTATCCCCACCTTTACTGGCGAGCACCCTCTTTTGGGCGCTGGGGGCATGTGTCCACGAGATGACCGGCGTGAGCACAGTAGACACAAAGTCCTTCTCTTATTCTCCGGAGACGTTCTTGGGGAGTGAGTCGGGCTCTGCCTAGCTGCATCGGTTCCTCTGAAGACAGGAGAGGAGAAAAGACTTCAGATGGAGCAACAGGACTTGGGAAAGTCTCCGACCTGAATCTTGCGAGAGGAGACGAGACAGGGCGAGAGGGGAGTGACCCAGGAGATCGGCTGGCTCTTTCCCTACGGCGCTCCCTAAGGCGGTTATCCAGTCTTATGGCTAGGGAGACCAACTCATCCAAGTTAGCTGATTCGTCCCTCACTGCTAACTCATCTTTAACAGAATCAGTTAGCCTGGTTTGAAAAAACCCTTGAAGCGCTGTGTCATTCCACCCTGCCTCTGCAGCTAAGGTCCTAAATTCCACTGAGTATTCGGCTACACTACGGGAGCCCTGTCGCAGTGAGAGGAGGCGTTTAGTAGCGTCCCTACCGCTGACGGGGTGGTGGAAAACTTTCTTCATTTCTTCTGTAAACTCTGGATAAGAATAACAAAGGTTGGACTGACTCTCCCATACAGCTAATGCCCAGGCTAGGGCGCTACCTGTAAGTAAACCTATCATATAACAAATCTTAGCTCTGTCATTAGCATACGTAGACGGCTGCTGCTCAAACACAAGACAACACTGCATTAAGAAAGATTTACATGTCCCTAAGGCACCTGCGTACCGCTCTGGAGTGGGAATGTTTGGCTCACGTGAAGGGAGAGCGGGCTGGGCTGGAAACGGTGCTAACTCTTGTGGGGGAGCTGGATCCTCAGGAGCACGCGGAGCAAGACGAGTGGAAACCAGGTTGAGGTGATGTCCCATCTGTGCTACGTTGGCGGCTAGTGATGCGAGGTTATCCATAACCTCTCTGAGCATCTGGTCATGCCGGCCCACGAGGACGCCTTGGTTGGAGAGAGCCTCACGAATTGGGTCCGGGCCTGCTGGGTCCATGGTGGCCAGATTGTTCTGTTAGGATTATGTTTTAAACAGGACCCAGGCGCAGGCAAGGACTGAAGAGGTTTAAATAATTTATTGCTTCGGAGACTCAGGCAGGTTTGGTGATATGGAGGTCCGGAGTGGAGGTAGGCAGTGAGAGGCTGGACTGATTTACAAGGCAGGCAGGAAGAAACAGGCAGGTTGGCTGGAAGCTCTGGTGGACGATGGCCGAGGGATTGCACTGGAAACACAAGAGAAACTAGTTACAAAAAGGTACAGAATTACACGCAGACAGGATAACTCAATGGGCAGCCAGGAGGATGTACTACCACTGATGTAGAAAACAATCTGGCGGTGAGTTGCTGGGAGACTGGAGTAGATAAACTGTGTCCTGATTAGATGATGAGGGACAGCTGAGTCGGACGGCCAGGTGAGAGCAATCAGGCTGCAGCCTGCAAGGGAAAACACACCCTCTCCACACACAGGAACACAGTTTGGACCGTGACACTCTTAATGCCATTAACCAAGGGAGTAATGGATGGCCTGGATTATTTATTTGTAATGTATTGGCTACATATCCCATGCTGCTCTTCCACTGCTTAGAATCCACAGCTGAGGATGCTAACCCAGCTACATCTCTGTGGGTTTGACATTTACTTTAATTGCTGGTGGAATCAACCTTTACTGATGTAGGTTGCCGTATGTTGTTTTCTGATTGCTGGAATACATTTCAAGTCACGTAAGCTTTTGCAAATGTCTTATATATCACGTTCTGGGCCATTACATTTAATTCATTTCACTTGCAATTCAAAACCCATTATTTCCTAATCCTTTGTATTGAGGATCAACAATCTCTCGACCTTCCTTTTGGGAGATCTGCAGTACAGCTGGAAGTGAGGGCTGCTGACAGGTACAAGGAGTTGTACTCTCATTAAAGCCTCCTTGACATCTAGGTGACAGGGTGTTAAAAAATACTGCTGGTCAACTTTCCGTTGATCTTTTAGTAACCCGTGTTTTCTACAAGAATGTCACATAAAGGTCATTTTACACATCCCGAGGACAAGCAGGTGCAGCAGCAGGAAGACTTTCTGTTATCTAACATCTATCAAGGATACGCAGCACCAACTCTGCACAGACCTTGGTTTCAATGCAGAGCCTTGGTACCTTTACGCACATGTTAAAAAGTGTTTCGCAACTCTTTTATATCAACTCTGACAGGACAATATGCTGTGAAGGTTATAATAAAATGTTATATTCCTAATTTGCAAGTCAAAGTCTCTCATATCTTAGCAGGATCTACAATTTTAATGGACTGCCTTTAATGAAAGTAATTGGTCTTTATTCCTGCAACTGCCCAATCTGATCCTCAATCAAATCATAAAAAAAAGAAATTGCCTTTTAAACTAAAAACACTAAAAAGTTATATCAGTAGTCGGGATGAAAGAAGATCTCAAACTTTATCACCCATTCCAATTTAAACAACGTTCATCTCTTCGTCATTCTCCATTCACAATTACTTTAATATATGTCGGTTTTATGACTGATTGATTAAGTTGATTTGGATTAAGTTAACTCTCCTAATATACAGGAATTGATTGCAATGCACAAAGTGGAAATGTGCTTTTGAAACAGGGACTTATAACTCTTTTATTTTGCAATATATTACAAAGTCCAAAACCGAAAATCCAGATCATTATATGTTAACATGTTATGTTGAAGATTTCAGCAAGAAAAAAGAATGAGCTAACATTTAACATGACCAAAAAGGGATGATGAACACTTGAAGTTTACCAACTTTGAAACACGTTTAAAGATACAACACGTAAACAAATGTGTGTGATGGATGATGGGATAGGAGAATTAGCATAGTAAATCAGGATACAGCTATGTAGCTTGTTTTTAATCTTGTTATGTTTTTTTAGTCTTATTGAATTATTCTTGGTTTGTTTGAGTGCTTCATTCCCTTTATTTTGTGTGTGTGTGTGTGTGTGTGTGTGTGTGTGTGTGTGTGTGTGTGTGTGTGTGTGTGTGTGTGTGTGTGTGTGTGTGTGTGTGTGTGTGTGTGTGTGTGTGTGTGTGTGTGTGTGTGTGTGTGTGTGTGTGTGTGTGTGTGTGTGTGTGTGTGTGTGTAGTCAGCACATAGATGGAAAGTGTATTGATTAAGTACAAAAAAGGGGCTAAGACTTTACAAGCATTCACTGGTTCCTACTTCCTAATCTTCTACTTAACATTTTTCTTTACTTTATATTTTAAAAGTTTAAAATGTCTTACTTTTATAATATTTATATCACTCATAATGTTCAGTATAGGATCACAAAATACATCTAAAACTACCACAATAACCCTGACTATATACTGCACTGTTGTTATGTGCCACATACATTACTCTCTGTCTCTCTGTCTCCCCACAGATGGGAGCTGTCAGTCAGAGGATGGAGGATCAGGAGGTCTGTGCCAGAGGTGACAGAGCTGACTCCCACATGTCAAGCTTTTCCATGCTGAAATGTTAAAGGACATGGCTGCTCACTTTAGCTCGACATGTAATACATGTATAAACCAACATGATACAGCCAAATAAAAGCAAGTTACTGTATGCTGTGTGTACAGTATGTGGTGTTCACAACTCTCAACTCCTTGTTTCTGCTTTCTTTTAAATAAGTTTAATCACCACAATTACAGCATGAACGGCTTTTCATAACATCTTATGAACAGATCAAGGCAAAGGATGGTAATGCAATATAAAATTAGATTGTTCAATAAAACTAAAAGTGTGATCCATGCTCTATGCATCAGAAATCCAACTCCTTTTCCAAAGTGCAAGAAATTAGTAAATGACATCATGCACACAATGCTGCAACGTGCTCTCTCTGGTGAGAGACGTCTTTAACACAAACGAAAAATATATTAAAGCACATTGTATAACTTAAGCTTTATAGATAGTCTTTAATTGTCGGCTTTTTCTTAATCGTAAATATTACTATAGATGTTTGCCAATGTGTTTAGAAACAACAGTAAGCCGTCCGTAATAATAACATATCACCTTGAAAAATGACATTCATGTCTGTTGATGAAAGCCCATAAATTGGCGATACATTATCTAGAATTAGCCTTTTAAACATTTTGCTAGCATTGGTTCTTACTAAGAAATTCCAATATATTGTTTTATTGTATTGTTACTTATCGCATTAATCTGAATGACTTCCATAATTATGTTGTCTTCTTTCTTCATGAAATACAACACATACTGCATGTTGTAGTAGTGAAGAGAATTCTTTAACCTACTGCCAAATAGACTATTTTTAGAATGTTCTTTCGTTGTTCATCTAGTTTTGCTTCCTGAGGTGGATGATGTGCACAGGTTGTGAGTTCTCCTGGATGGAGTCATTTCATCATGACCTTTTGAGACTCTGTTTCTGTTACTTTTTTGTGCAGCTGCAGGTGATAATGAAATAAGGGGAAGGGTTGAGGTGAGAATTGGGACAAAGCCTTAAGCTACAAATCTTCCCAGCACCTTCTTTCAACCCTCAGCCTCTCACATGAATAAAACCACATTGGCCGAGTTGGTGTGTTTGTGTTTGTACTGTATGTGTGTGTGCAATCATCCAGTGCACTTGCTCCCCGGCCATGGAGGGGTGGGGCTCTGGGCGGCACTGATAAGGATGCCCAGTGACGGGAACAGCATGCCACTTGTAGATAAAATAAAGGGACAAAAAAGGCTGAAAAACACAGATTTTGTCATTCTTTCCCAGCAAAATCAAGGTTACAGTGCGCCAGAGTAGACACATTTCCAGACAATGTAACAGGATTAGTTTCACCATAGTGTGTGTGTTTCTGTGTTTCTGTACAAACACACACATTCCACACAGTTGAGGCAATGGCAGACAGCTTCACAAAATACTTTATTCGGTTATTTAAGGATATATTTCAGCCTTTTTTCATTTGACTTTAAAGTGTGCTTTTACAAGTCATTTTCATAAAGAGTGCTGGTGGATTTTAAAAGAGAGGGGTAGCCGGGGGTACATGTTATTTGAGTAAATGCCACATTAACATTCCCAGCATTGCTGCGAACGATCCTGACCGGTGGCAAAGTGCTTATACATCTGCAGCGTCAAAGCAGATTAGAACATTCTGGGAATTAATCATAATATACCTGGAAGAAAACTATACTCGTAACAGGCTTTAAGGCAATTCTTAGTTCTTAAGAAAGCCACCATTTTCACATTGACAATTCAGTTTATGTGCATGTGTGTGGGGTCGGAAATTCGCAGATAGACTTATTAGAGAAAGTGTTAGGGTTGAGTGTATGAGTTAAAAACTCATGTTGGTATATACGTATAAAGATTTGTTAAAACAGTAACCAAAACTGGCTCATCCAAGTGCAAATTGCTCAATGTCTTCTGCCTTTGTCATGCTTCACACACGCTGTTTATCTGCATTCAACCAGTTCTCTCAAATGACTCGGACTATACAAAACCAAATTGGTTCCGATACAATAAACTTTCATTGCCTGCAAAGTCATCATATGCACAAGCTTTTATAGAAATGAATTACCTCTTGACGCTAGCTCCAAACTAAACAGACGGATATGTTAGTGAGATATTCTGTATCTTTGAATATAACTCTTCTAATTTTTTTGATCTTTATATGCTTTAGAATTATCTGAAGTGTTAGTGCTCCTTTAGATGTATGTCTTCCTCCATCACACTAAACACAATGAACGATGACAAAAGACGTCAAAAACATCTAGCCTAGTGTTGTATCTAAGGCTGTATGGTATATGGTGTTATTATTTGATGTTATAATGATCAACATGCTAACTGAAATTCCTGTCACTAAAAATATTTTGTTCTCATGCCAAAGTCGTAATTCACATACACAAGCTCTGTTTACCAGCTGTTTATCTTCTTGTCACAGCTGGATAGCACTTTTGTGACATCTGTTTTTCTGTTCAGCAGCATCACTTCCTCCTCTCAGCAAGATTCCTCTCACAGCATCTTTGTGATGTTGATGATATGCTTATGGAGCCAAACTGACTGATGGCAGTGTCACGCCCAACAGTAGCATTATGGATTGTGGAACAAGAATGTGATGTGACATCTTAAAGACCACTGAAGAAGAAAAGAGGAAGACAAAGCAGAGATGTTAATGGCGCATGATTGAGGATATTTTGAACCTCCTTTAAATGCAGCCGACATTGAGACACCTCTGTGCCTCTGTTTCATATTGCTCTGAAACATATTTTGAAGTTAATAAGAAGTGATAGAGATCAAATGAAAAACCTCTGAGGTGTTAAGGGAACTGGGCCAGGCATTGATTTTCCTTCCCTCCCCAGCTATTTCCAGGCAGGGATGATTGAGATTTGACTCCAGTTTTACCAATGTCCTGTTGGAGGTGGTAGGAAGAGCAGGACGCCTTATCTCCTCCTGGAGAACTCACCGGGAAAATAGGACTAACCCGCTCCCACACAAGGGCATTGAGACACTTTAAGAGTAATCTTAAGGTTTTTCACTTCTGGAGTGCTCCTTCTGCTTGGAACAAAAACCCAATGCCATTGTAAGAAAAATCTGTTTTTCCTCGTTTTTTTCAACATCTTCTTAAACTTGGCAGACATGGCTAAGCCCCATTGAGCTCACAGTGGTTGGTAGAAGATCACAGAGAAACTAATCTGTATCTGGGGGAGGAGAAAGGAATAAATGTTTTGAAATAGCATCGAGATGTAAACACATTCCTAGTATTTCGCTTATTTTATGACAATGTGTCTGAGTCAAAGACTGAGCTTTATGAATGATGTATTTTTAATGGGGTATTTTATTACTTTGTCTGCCATCTGATGTATATTAAGTTATTATATGTGGTATTTCTGAGGAAAAATGCTTTGGTACACATGAAATGATGATTGTAACAACTGTAAAAATAGCATTAACAGTTTGTTCAGAATAAATCAGAAGAGGATATTGTCGACTTCTTTTGGGATTTAAGCAGAAAACATTTATTGCAACCACAATTTTGATCTGTAACTTAGGTAAGTATTTATTTATTTATGTCATATTTATTTTTAAAGGAGATCTGGACTATATTTCATTGATACCTCATTAGTGTATTTAATATACTGTTGTCTTGTTATTCATACAAAAATGACCTGGTCCACACACAAACAAATTAATGCTCAACCTGGACAATTTTTTTTAATTATGCAAATTAACGGTTCTATTGTCTTCGTTTCCCCCCCCTTACTTTGGTGTTCGTGGTCAAATTTGACCGGTCCTGTTTTAACTGCTATTACACAAACACAAAAACCATTAATCATCACCAAATTTCATTTAACACCCTTTCAAACTGTAAATATTGTATCAGACTACTGGTATACATGAAAAACTGCAGTAAATATACAAAGAATAGACGCTGAACATGTATTGCGTGGGCCAGGTGTGATCCATGTGGGGGGATGGGCACATAAGAGCGGGAAATGTGTCAAATTGTTCTGTGTGTGTTTGCGTGTGTGTGTATGTGTTTGTGTGTGCCAACCACGTGTGATTCATAAAGGGGGATGGGCACATAAGGGGGGGATGCATCTAGAGTATGTGTGTGTGTGTGTGTGTGTGTGTGTGTGTGTGTGTGTGTGTGTGTGTGTGTGTGTGTGTGTGTGTGTGTGTGTGTGTGTGTGTGTGTGTGTGTGTGTGTGTGTCAGAGATGGGGACTCGAGTCTGCGACTCGGACTCGGACTCGTCGCACTTAAGTCGCACACACAGAGACTTCAGACTTGACTTGGACTCGTGACTAAAAGACTTCAGATTCAACTTGGACTCGTGTGTTGGGACCATAGACTGTATATATAAATGGACGTAGGGTCCGTGACGTCACCCATAGGATTCTGCAGAGTTGCCGTGAAGTCCTTAGTAGGCGGAGTCGGCCACTAACGGCTCGACAGTGACGTCAGAGTCTAACTCCCGCCTTCTCCCGCCTGCTCCAAATAAGGGCAAAGAGGCGGTGCTGAGGCGGGACAGGGCGGGACCTGCTGCCACATAGCGTGACGTTCCAGACCTAGCTCAGGCTAAGAAGCTAAGCTAACATGCTCTCAGTATTAAGCTAACAACCTATGCTAACAACACAGTCTATGCTAACAACCCAGCTTGCGGTCACTACTCCTCGTTCCCGGCATATTCTGAAGGTAAGATACCCTGTAACTTTACAAAACTTGTCCTTTTGATTTAAATGTTCTTGAACCTACACTATACAATTGTTTTTTAAGTGCTTCACCGTTTTTCAAATATAAATGTCATTTGTAACTAAACTTTGTAAACTAGCAGAGATATGGCCAGTGTTGCGTGAATTAAATGTAATTAATGAAATATGACTGTAGAAAAAGAAAGGTGCTTTTATATTGATTAAACCATTTTTATTTCTTTCAGCATTAAGAAAAAAGAAGATGGCAACCTCCTCCACGCCAAACTGCACAACCTGTAAGTTGATGGTCCTGGCTTACTTTACATGACTTCAGATGGTTGACATTACACACAAACATACTATACATATACATGTGTGCACAATTGTAGATAAACAGCACACAGTATATAAATATATATAAACTGTGTGCTGTTAATCTGTTTTTTGAGGTTTTGCTCTCTTGTTACTTTTAACCATACAGGTGTGATTTCATAGTTATTTTGTATGTTATTGTCAAAGGAACAAAATGAGCAACCCTTTATACTTAATTTGATATTCCTCATTATCTGAAGCATTTGTTACTCTCGTTTATTTTCCTCCCATAGTGACTGTATGGATAATCGGAGACAGCTATGTCCGGCGTGGAGCCCAGAGAGCTACAGAGACCATCGGCAGCAACCTTGGCCTCGACCTGAGGGTGTGCTGGTTCGGTTGGGGTGGACTGCGCTGGAAAGGTGTCCTCCCTTTCTTTTCCTACTCCCTGCAAGGAAGAGCAGTCCCGGATGTCCTCCTCATCCACTGTGGCGGCAATGACTTGGGGGATGTGCCCAGTGTTCAGTTGCTGAACCAGATGAAGGAGGACCTGCACCAGCTTCACCATCGGCACCCTGGCTTGAAGATCATGCTCTCCCAGAGGCGCCGGTGGAGGGCTGGTGCAAATCCTGTCAAAATTGACAAGGCCCGGAAGTTTGTTAACAGTGTTATGGCTACTTTTGTTCATAGCCTAAATGGTGCCATTGTTGACCACTCCAACATTAGACATGACAGTCCTGGGCTGTTTTTGCGAGATGGAGTTCATTTCACCCCTAGGGGAAATGATATTTTTTTAAAGTCACTAGCCAATTGCCTGAAAGACCACCTCCAAAGACTGTGAACTGCTAAAATGTCAGTATCACTGTCTTTGGATTTGGCCTTTAGAGTATGTATTCTAAGACCCTTGCTAAACCCAGACGGTCATGGCTAATGTTGAGTTAGATATTACATCTGTAGCCATAACACTGTTAACATGGCTGCTCTTCCCCACATCCCACCCCCCCCTCTTCCCCCAATGGACTCTGTAGCTCTCCAGGCCCATGCTGGGCATGGCTGTATGTCAAACCTTTTATTTTGTATTTGTTATGATGTTTTTTGTTATTTTATTTGTTAAAATAATTCTGTATTTATGTAAATATTGAAAATAAATTACATTCATATTTTCACTTCTTTTGTCTACTGCTTACTGAAAATGTTAGCTATCACATCCAAATGGGACTATCAAATGAAAGGATAAGCTTACCATACAATACAGAAAACATTACACATTAAGGCTCAAATCTTTTCCCAAGCCGGAGCAGTCTGAAAAGAGTCCCAAGTTTAAAAACACAAAATCTTGACAATGAATACTACGCTGTCATTTATCAGTGACAATGCAAACAACAAGAAGTTCTCCCCTAATCCCATGTATGTTGGCATCAATGTCATAAGCATACCATAGAATGTAATTATGAAGTGCAATACCCACAATCCCTACAGGGTCGTAACGTCACAGAAGATAATACCTTTTAGAGTTTCGAAATTGTTCAGTATGCAGATAAATATTTGTTTTACAATAGAAACATGTTTCCCCATAAATGTTCCCACATGTTGTGAGCATCAACTTTAAATATGTTGTCAACAAATAAAAAACATCTTAATTTCCTTTATGACAACATTTTGTTTATAACACCACTACATTAACAATAAGCATAGGAAAATGATAAATGTCAACATTTAAGATTGTGCTTTTACTCTTTATTTAATCAGATCTATTTCACATTGAAAATGTGATAAATACACAAGTCACATTGAAAGTTACATCTTGCATTTTATGAAAAGTAAAGGTTTCGAATCATTTTATGACTTAAGTTGACTAGAAAATAAATTAAAGATGTGCAACACCTGTATCAGTAATTAAAATGATATAACTTATGTACAGTGTTGGGAGGGGTACTTGCCAAAAACACAACCAGTAACTTCATGTGAGTATCAAGATATAAAAGTAATGTAACGTGATAACTTTATTTTTCTTTTGGATTACCTCAATATCAAATGCAATGCAAATAAACACAGGAGAGAAGAAATATGAATATGATTTTTTTACTTAAATGTATAATATAATACCATAAAGCAGATTCAGGCAGTAGGTGTATAGATTCACAATGAAAGTATTAGCCTACAGAACAGTACGGCTTCCAGAGAAGAGATACCATTTGATCATTTTACAACAAACACTATGCTCTTTTTAGGTTTTGAATAAGATTGTAATCCTGAGTTTCCCTATTATTAAAAAAAGTAAAACTAATCTGATTACATCTCTTCCTATGTAACTAAGGATTACACTTTCCTTTTTTTCTATACGATCTTGATTCGTGTTAGATGTAATCCATTACTACCTAAGTAAAAGTCATAACTTTTGGAAAATTGTCTCAAGTTATAAATGATGCCTTCAACCTCTTTCACGTGGAGAAGACATCCCATTGGCCGAGGTGTTGCAACTTCCCTCAAGCGTCCTACATGAAAGAAAGATCACATGTTAAAAATGTGTGCACAAACTATTCAGTATGACCCGTCTTAGTTTAAAGCCCAAGTGTAAGAGTGAACAGAGGCAGAGTCTGTTTGTTGGCTGCTGCTACCCAAACCAACATCCTCACAAGCATTGACTGTTGGAATGTCATTATGCTCCACATGTGGAACAACAAAGGCTTCTTCAGGTGTGCCTTGTATTATAATGATATTGCTCTGATCAGCAGCAAGACTGTTTTCACCACTACCATGGTCTACATCTGCAACCTCCTCATTGCTGTTAACAGTCGAACTAGGAGTGTCACTTACCTCGTCATTGCTACTCACCCTGCTTCTCCTTCTAGGCTGTTGTTCTTTGGCATTGGTGAAATAGTAAATGGTGGGCACTGCAGTGTTTTTCAGGCATCTCCTTCCCTAATAAAAATAATAAACAAAAACACATAAAATGAAGGGATGACTCTCAAAGTGTTCACTGCACAGGCGAGATGAAACGTTGGGGGTCCATTTATTCCTCCGGATGTTCAGCACCCACTGGTCCAGCCTGTCTGGATCACCTAAAGGAAACCTTTATTCAAAAATACATGAAAACCGACCCAAAGACAACAGGAGGGTTAATGCCATATTCACTTAATAACGCATGAACAACTTTTACAAATATTTCTATATAGTCTGTGTTGGTAAATGTAATCTAGGTTGCACATTTCCTGCTGAAATCCATGCATGGGCCTACCAAGTTACTGCGTGGCACTTTGGTTTTGATAAAACAGTGTAGTTCCACTATATAAACGTTACATTCATAATCAAACGAGACAATATGCAAGATAAATAGTTATTTGTTGTTATTCTTAATGCTTGTCATTCACACGTTAAGAAAATAAAATAAGTACCGATACATAGCAGAACAATTGTGGCGATGTTCAGCTTAATAGGCCTTGTTCAACATAATTTATTTAGCTACTATATACTATAGCAGGCTGCAGACGAACCAATTCCGCGTTTTGCTGCATTCCTTGATCTCCAGTTATAACGCCGGAGCCGCAAAGGGCTAGCTACGGCTCCGGTTAGCTTCGGCGGCGGACTCCGGCGGCCACCACTGGGATAATTGGGTCCCCTTTTAACATTTGCTCCCATTTAGCATTATGGGCGTCATAGCCATAGACTATAAAATTCTTACCCAAGACTGAATCATAAACTAAACTGTATATATATATATATATATATACACATGTATAAAGGGTTACGTCCTTAGCTGGCTAATAAGCTACATAACAAGCTAAGCTAACAAGCACACAAACACCTGCTAACGGGGTTAACATGTATAATATTATCATTTTACTCACCGAAAAAAGCTGAGAGTAGACTTCTTGGAAGTTCTGTTAGTACATTCAAGTGCACAGCACGACATCTTAATTGTCTGGTATTTGTAACAATATTCCCACAATCACCACGAACACGGCTAAAGCTAAAGGGTCAAGTACAGTAACTACGACTAACTAACGTTGTAGCCTCTATGGTTGTAGCCTAGCAGAGTGGACAAGTTGCTGTTAGCTGACAGTGAGGCATGTACGTGTCCATCAACGTGACCACGCCCTAATGAATACAACAACTTTAAGACCTAATATAAATAAAAGGGTCGTGTTAGAAAACAATTCACTCACAGATCCATAATCATGAAGGTGGAATCTAACTATATCGATAATAAAAATGTATGGATATATGAACTGCAGTGTATGGCACTTCCGTATTGGCTTCCCGGCTGTTCCCCAGAGTTTGCCGCTTGGTTGGGACTCGTGAACAATCATTGTGTTTTCTATTTTTGGTGTATTAAAGGTGGGGTAGGTACATTTGAGAGAAACCGGCTCGAGATCGCTAGAATTTGAAAATACACAACCGGAGATAATCTGCTAGAGCAGGGGTGGCCAACCCGCGGCTCTCGAGCCGCATGCGGCTCTTTGCCTAGTTTCATGCGGCTCTTCAGTTCATATTGAATTGTGTGAATTTGGGGGAGAGACACTGACTCCTGACAAGTGTTGCACGGTGTACCGATATTTGAAAGGTACCGCGATACCCTGCCGTTAAAAACGTTACTATTCCTTGTTGGGGGGTGGGGGTTCTTACAACCCAACTCCTCACCGCGTGTTGTTTTGACGAGTCTTGCTTGAAATCATAACAGGGATGGAATTAGAAGACACCAGGATACCTGTTAAACAATAATCCGTTTTAATTAAACAAAGTAATAATGCAATACGATATAATATAATACATTACTATACAATTCAAAGAATCATATAAGCAACGTGTGGAGTACTCCCGCCCTTATTCACGCGCTGCGGACATCCTTTCGTCGTGTCAGCGCATGGAGAGAGGGCCAACAACAATTACACACATTTCCCTAATACTAAGAAGGGGTGGCGTTTCATTTGGGAGATACCAAAACGCTATCTCACAGGGAATCAGCTTATGGCAGCTATGAAAGCCACAGGTGTTGGGAATTCCTGCAGGATGCACCTCATTAAAAATCAGGGGAAATGTCCCTCCCAATTTGCAAAGCCTATCGATGGTTTAACCCAGAAAAACATTCTCAGGGATAATCTTTACACTCAAAACAGAAATCACCATTAATTCTGCATCCTCCTTCTTCACAAATAGCTTAAAACACTCTTTTGATAAACAGGTAAACAGTCAAAGAAAAAGACTAATCTACTTTTAAGAAAAAGGGAACATTGTTTCAGGAATCTATAAAAAACCTCTCTATATTTGAGAGGAAAAATGTACCTTTTGTTCCTTCAACTATTAACACACAGGAATGTATAAACCCACACATATACTTATTCAAGATATATAGACTTCTCTGAAACATGGCCTGCCAGAGATCTAAAACAGAATATACTCTCCCCACCAAGTACCCTGTCCTGCATACCTTCACCTCCCCCACACTAATAAAACCCAGTTTACTTTTAACAGCCCTTTGTCTATCGCCATTTTAGTCCTCACATTTATGAAAGGATAAAACAGAGAAATCTACGGAGCCCTGGAGGGTTCATTGAGAGAAAAATAAATAAAACGTGGCCATGCTTTAGTAACTCGTGCGCACGTTTTAGTAACTCGTGCGCACGAGTTACTAAAGCGTGCGCACGAGTTAATAAAGCATGGCCTCGTTTTATTTAAATTGAGGGATTCCTGTCCGTGACTCACAGAATCTGCTGCCCACAGCTGTTTTATAGAAGGAAAACATCCTTCACTTTATGAAATCTCTGTGGCACCAGTGGCCTGTACTACGAAGCAGGATTTGCTATTTACACTATTCATTCATGAAGTATGACGCTGCGCTGTCAGCACGCGTCTCCATGTTTGTGATTGGTCAAATGTTGGTAACCCCGTCCCTTTCACGTGAACGCACTCTCAACCGGACAGAGAAACCCTGGTTGATTTGCTGAGTTAATAACCAGCTTCGTAGGACCGCTTAGCGACATCGCGTTTGTTAGGGTTAGTTAAGCCGGGTAAATCAAACATATCCAGGGTCTGTTGAACTGGCTTCGTCGTACAGGGCACTGGAGGCAGTAACGTGTAATTCAGCAGAATCTGAGAAGAGCAGCACCAGCTGCAAAGAGCGGTGCCTTTTACTGTTTACTTCACTGCGTTGCCCTTCATTAGAACCGCTGGATAGGGATCGAGGCTGCTACGTTCAACCACACACACCTCTACACACATCGAACTACCAGAGTATTCCCCCTCGTTTTATGAAGGATATGTCCTGTCACCGGGGCGCATGCTGTGTGTGTGTGTGTGTGCTCAGCTCCGCTCTGTGTGTGCGTGTTCGGTGTGTGTGTGTGTGTGTGTGTGTGTGTGTGTGTGTGTGTGTGTGTGTGCGCACGCTCAGCTCCGCTCTGTGTGTGCGTGTTCGGTGTGTTTGTGTGTGTCCGACACCCCCGGCATTTGTTTTCAAATTACCACGAACAGTAATTTACACAAATCTGGTTCTCCATAGTTATATGTGTATTCCCAAGTGAAAGAAATTCGTTTAATCTTAATCTCGATGTGTTATAGTCCTGCCGGAGTGCACCGGAACGAACGATACTATCATAAACAAATGCCCACACACACACAAAACGAGGCCACGCTTTAGTAACTCGTGCGCACGCTTTAGTAACTCGTGCGCACGAGTTACTAAAGCGTGCGCACGAGTTACTAAAGCGTGGCCACGTTTTATTTATTTTTCTCTCTGTGAACCCTCCAGGGCTCCGTAGAAATCACTATAAAACACAAACACAGGTATTGCTTGAACAGTATTCACTTAACTGCTACTATTGATAATTACCAGAGAAACTCAAAAGACCTCTTTTAATGTCTGGAAATTGCAACAAGACCTTCTGCCATTTCAAATGTAACACACTTCTTTGGTACACTATCTCACATCAATTTCCACATCCTCCGTTTCATTAGTATCGGTACTTTAAGAATGACGGGGGAAAGTACTAAAAGCGCTGTTTCAATAAGAGCTGTGTGTGTTCAGCGCTCTGCTTCCACTCCCTGCACTGCAGCCGTGCCTGCAGTCCCGCCCCTCTCAAGCACGCTCAAGTGCCTCCCCTCTCTCGTGCACGCGCTAGCTGCCAGAGCATGTGAGAAAACGAGAAGCTGCAAGTGGGAGTGCAACTGCCGCTGCGCCTCGGCTTGTTGACAAAAAAGACGCCAGAAGCGAAATTTGGAAGTATTTGAGCTATAGGCTATCTCTGACAGTGAGGGCAAGCCTACGGACACCACGAGGCCTGTCTGTCAGACATGTATTAATTGTATTTAATACGAATTCTTGTCATTTAATTTATTTATTGTTCTCATTGTTTAAAAGTTTGTGTTATGGTTATGGTTCTGGTGTGAAATAAAGCACAATAATTACATTTAAGACTGTTTGCCTTTTTTTAAGAAAAGTATCGAAAAAAGAATCGGAATCGCAATTCTTGACTTGGTATCGAAACCAAAATGTTGGTAACACTAGCTACTCCTGACAGTTAAACCTGATATTTAGTAGGTCTGTTAAGTATTGAATGCTGATAATTCTGACCTAATTTGGCCGGTCGAAGTTGTTTGGGCTCGGATAAAATCGGTCCGTTACTTTCGTCCCGTGTTACTTTCGTCCCGTGTTACTTTCGTCCCAGCTCTCCCTACATGTGTATGTGTGGTGTCAGGTGTCAGTATGAGAGGATGACAGCGCGTCTAATTTTGATGTGGCCCAAGAGCCAATCACAATAATACCTGCGATGCAGTGAACCAATCACCTTTGAGGGGGGGGGAAATCGTTGATTAAACACTATCCAGTGTTTCCCCTACCATTGTCTTGGAGGGGCGCTGCGCCCCGCCAACGGAGCCCCGCCAACGGAGCCCCGCCAACGGAGCCCCGCCAACGGAGCCCCGCCAACGGAGCCCCGCGTCGTCCCCCTGAAATTCAAGGTGTTTAACTTTTTTTTTTAAATATATATATAGCACCAAATTGCAAATAATCTATAACTACTGTCACTTTTCACATTGAACATGTGCTCTTTTATTAAATAAACTAAACGCTTTCATTTTAAGTTGTGAGTTTAGTGTTTTTGACCCAAGAAACACTGATGCATTAATCAATAACAATAATCCACAGCTCCTCTCTCTGCTCCAGAGGATTTAAAGAATATATATCCCAATGCCACTGTTACGACCCGCCTACCTACTCAATAGTAGTGGCTCGTGAGGCAGTCCGCAACATAAAACAAAAGTACACAACACATAGGCACTAAACGGTGATCATAAATGTATTGCCACAATCTTAAAAACATACACTGGAGGACAGGTAAACAAACAAAAAGACGGAGGGGACTTGGGTCAACCACACCACGGGCCGTAGGATCCAGAGCCTTCCTCCGCTACCCAAAATCATACATAACCTAACGGGAGAAATAAAGCCGCGAAAACCTAACGCTAACACGTCCTCCAGAAAACACAACAAAAAGGCAAAATAGCTCTGCCACAGCAGAGATATCCGGAGTAGTGATCGGGGTCCTTCTCCTTCAGTCCCCTCTTTTATGCTCGGCTGATTGTCAGCTGGGAGCACCTGCGCCGAGCTCGGCTGAGTGACAACTGGGAACACCTGGGGAAGGCGGAGCCAGCTGTACCTGCACAGCAGAGAGAACAACAAAAAGGGGGGGAGTACGTAACAGCCACACAAACGCATCAGTGACGTGGTTGAAATCTTGTCTCCAGAAAACAAAAAACTGAAACAAGCGGTATCAGTGACTGTGTGTTTGATGTGGCTCTTTGCAGTAACATAGAAAAAATGTGGCTCTTAACCTCTGACTGGTTGGCCACCCCTGTGCTAGAGGCTGCTACTTCCTTATAGAGCCCGCCTCCTCCAACACACACGAACGCGCACATGATCAATGAGGGCACGAGATAAGTTTGTGCCCAGATGGAAGGCTGACAGGCAGGTAGGCCATCCAGTTATTTTAGCCGGGCTCATTACGCAGACGTGCGCGCCTCTGTTACTACCTCGTAGTAACACAATGCCACCGGCGGCACACCTGCGGCTGTACCGCTTGTAATTAGGTTCAACTACAAAAACTTCGAACAAAACGCCGGCGGCACCAACAAAAGGAGCGCACACTGCAAAGTCTGCAATATCAAAATCAAGGATGCTGGCGCAACAACGTCGAATTTCATCAGGCACTTGAAAACTCACCCGGAGAGGTCAGTCACATTAACGCATGGAAGGTTAGCAAACATGTTTAGCTCAGCATCAGCTATGTAATGTTAACTTAGCTTGCTACTAGTTTTGTATTTGTGATACTGATTTCTGATTCTGAAGTGTTTTGCTTATAAGTTATTTGCATTTAGCTAAAGTGTGATGTTTTTCCTCATATTGCATTGCAATAGCCTGTTTAAAGTGATCATATAACAAACAACTAATCAGTACTGATACTGTATGCTAATAGATATAGGAGTGATAATAACACAGTAAATGCTTTGAATTTCTTAGATATAGCTGTGCAGTATTCTTAACAGACTGGATAGCAGCAGACAATAGAAGGCTTATTACAACCAGAAGAGACATGAGACTTTTATTTTTTTAGAGACTTGAGACTTGACTTGGACTTGTGACCAAAGACTTGAGACTTGATCAAGTCTCACCCCACAAAGACTTGAGACTTGACTTGGACTCGTGACCAAAGACTTGAGACTTGACTTGGACCGGGAACACCATGGGTTGACTAAATCATCCAAATTTCAATGAAAATGGTGATCAGCCATTTTATATGTTCAAATGTCTACTGAGAAGGTTATCATAAATCCTTAATGCAATCGAATGTAAAACAAAAAAGTTATGATTGATGAAAGTAATAAATTGATCAGATTTGACCCAAAGACAACAGGAGAGTTAAATGATGTAAATATGCGTTTAAAGATCATATTTTTACTAAGGTTTTAACAGATGACAGGCAGCTTCTGTTTGGGGTAACATATGATGTGGCTTAGATTTTACTAATCCCTCCAATGCCTGTCGCTCAACAGACATGAACATACAGGATTTATGATTGTAGAACAAAAGAAAAAGGTGGACATCCACTGTACAACTCACAGTGATTGATAGTCACTTTAAAGGAAACTGTCATCCCAGGAAAACAAAGAGAGCATTTGTCATTTGTTCAAATTGCCAAAATGACCTACGTTTTCTTGACAAGGGCCTCTGGTGTCTGAGGGGTAATGGAAGACGTACTGCGTCGTAGCTGCAGAAGGTCTTGTGAAGGAGGTTGGGATGGATGGCTGTGTCAACAAAGCATTAGACCTTTTCGTTACCCATTTCCTTCTTACTGCCAACACTGATTTCATTTCATGTTTCTATGATTTAACCAAGCCAAATCACAACCATAGTGTCGAAATATTAGAAAATATTTTGATATGTAATGTATAATGAATTTGAAGTAGGGCTAATAATAACGTTAATAACGCGTTAACGCAAAAAAAAATTAACGCCACTAATTATTTTAACGCGATTAACGCATGTGTATTTTTTTTCCTCGGCCGCCCCGTAGTTTCAGAGCGCAACGCGTTTAAAATACCATCTACAAGCTGATGCTGACAGCCCCGCTCCTGCGGCCCGCTTGTGGCAGACCACACTTCCACGCTCACCGGCAGGCACCGACTGGCCATCGGGAGGACCGGGAGGGTGTGTGTGTGTGTGGCCCGAGCGAGCGAGAGAGAGACATTACGTGCATTGTTGTTGTTGTTGTTGTTAGCATCTGGTGCTAGCTAGCTGCGCTAGGGGATATAAGGAGCTGTTTAAATGAAAACAGAGGAGCGCTCTATCCACACAACTGCGCCAAGCACTTGACTTTATGCAGGAAGCCAGACAGTGGGACATTATACGAAAAGTCTGCACACTCAGCTCGGATAGTGTGCGCAACATGATTGCAGCGTCCAGGCAGCTCCCGTTCGAGCATATGCCTTGAGTTGCACATAGCTCCAAAGATCCATCACACACACACACACACACACACACACACACACACACACACACACACACACACACACACACACACACACACACACACACACACACGTGCACGCGCACACACCATATTTGTATTGTATTATTGTATGAGAGAGGTTCCAGATTGAATTGAGGCGAGTATTTGAAATGTTCAGAGGTTGTTGTGTTTAATATTCATGAGAATATTTATCATTGTTCAAATGATAATAAACATTAGCATAAAGCATATTTGTCCACTCATATGTTGATAAGAGTATTAAAAACTTGAAAAATATTCCTCTAAGGCAGCGTTTTTCAAAGTGTGGGGCGCGATGAACGGGCGATTATCTTTTTTTATTTAAAAAAAAAAATGTTTTGGACCTCAGGCCGGAATCTAACCTGGGTCCTGGATAGTGGATTATTACAGCCGGAGACTCGCAACGGCGGTGGACTTTCACAGGACCGCTGCACCGGACCTGCCGGAGTCGCCAGAGCCTCGCAATGGCAGGTGTTTGTGGCGGCGGATGCGGTACCGGCGCAGCGGCGCTGTGAAAGTCCACGGCCCACCTATGCCAGAGCCAGCGGCCCACCAACGGCAGCGGCCCACCAACGGCAGCGGCCCACCAACGGCAGCGGCCCACCAACGGCAGCGGCCCACCAACGGCAGCGGCCCAACGGGAAATGTCGGTGAGTGTGGAAGTGTGGTCTGTTGCAAGCGGGCGGCAGGAGCGGGGCTGTCAGCATCAGCTTGTAGATGGTATTTTAAACTCGATGCGCTCTGAAACTACGGGGCGGCCGAGGAAAAAAAATACACATGGGTTAATCGCGTTTGTTACGTTCCCTATTGGGCTAGGGGAACCAAAGGGAAGCGACACAACCAGAGTGGTATTAATTATAAGTGGTTTTATTATAAAGCAAGGTGTAACAAAATGGCAGGCAGGCAGCCTGAAACAAACAAAAGGACCAAAAGGGCACCGGTTGACAAATAACCGAACAAAATGAGGACTCTAAAAAAGGAGTCTAATGGCATATGTGGGGAAAATAAATACTAGTACCCTAACTAAAGAACCAAACAAAACCTCACTTCAAGAGTGGTACAACTAACAAAGGGAGTCTACACAAAACACACAGCTAACTAAAGGCAACAGTCACAAATCCTAACGATACTCTAAACATTAGTGATGTTACGTATTGCGCCGAGGCTTCGGAGCGTGTGTCGAGTAATCCCCGAAGCTTTTTGTGAAGCCTGTATCGAGGCTTGTATCGTTTTGGGCCAGTGACGTCATCGATAACAAACGAAGCCTCGCTGCCTGTCGATACCACGTGACTGCTTCAGGAAGCGCTTCAGATCTTGGCGTGTGCTTCTGACAGATAAAAACCATGGGATTTGAATCAAGATGTGTGAACCTTGTGAGAGGACAACACTGTCGTTTGCCAGTTTTGGTTGTACGATATTTTTGCAACTCGTTAGAATTGGAGCCAGCAAAGAAGAGAAGGACTTCCCCTGTGTGGGAACACTTTGATGTGATTTCACCCAATATAAGGTAGGTTGCATACATAGTATATTACAACAGATGTATTATGTTAGATTTTGTATGGTTCATTTTTTTACTTTTTCTATTTCATTCAAATGTGAAGTGTTTATTGTGCTCCAGGGAACTGGGATACAATAACAATACTTCTTCCGCATTATCGTACCATACATGAGAACAAGGAGGGACATGGAGGTGGACCTGCTAAAGATTTGTCATTTAATATTTTGGAATAATATATTTTATTTTATAATTTAACCATGTTAACTTCACTTTATCATGCAAATAAAAGAAAGTTACAAGATACTCATTCTTAACAAAGCTTGATTTTATTAATTTCAAAGCAATTTGAAGTAATTACTACATCCACTGACACTCTCTGTGTATACTTTTCAGGAAACAAACTCTGGCATAAATTGGATCAGACTGTGAAGATGTCCAGGAAGACCAAGAATGCACAGCTGACGCAACTGTTAAAACCAAATATCGGACACTTGGAGGATCCTCTGAACTACTGGCAGACACAAAAACATATTTATCCAAACTTGCGGTCACTTTTTTGTGCACACCTGCTTCCTCAGTCCCGTGTGAAAGGGTCTTTTCAAAGGCAGGATAAGTTGTGTCAAAGAAAATACATCGTCTAAGCCCGAAAACTGTGGAAAAAACATTGTTTTTAAACAAAAACCAATACAATTGTTCCATGAATCACACGCATTTTCACTGCCCTCTGCAAAGTCACACAAGCATATTCACTGCCCTCTGGAAAGTTAAACCCTTCTTCTTTTCCAGTTTTCGAACATATATTGCTTCTTTTGTCTTTATAGAAGGCAGCAGACATTTACATTTATTTATGTATAGATATAACAACAAGATACTGTATTGATACATTGTTTTTATTATTATTATTATATACAGTCATTTTAAAACACTTACTGGTGCAAAATTCTGTTAATACAGGATTACAAATACATTTGACATCTTTTACACTTTTGTATAATTATTTCCAGTGTTTTGAGTATGTCAAAGATTACAAATAATATTTGGCTGTTTTACACCTGTTCACCAACAGGGGGTCTTGTGTGCACATGAAGCCCATGATGAAGCCTCAGATGAACCTTTTAGTGAACCGATTTGCTGGAAGCAGAAAGTGCTTTAGATCGGTTGAACCACAACGCTCATATTACCCATTGATGTATAATAAGAACCATATTACCCCTCCTGTACCCGGGCCCAGTGACACGATGGAATTAAGAGAGCTCAGACCCTCACTTATATAGAGGTTGGAACATGTTTTAAGTATAAATAAATAAAAGCATAAATAAAAGTAGGAATAAAAACATCAATGAACAAATAAATGAATAAATACAGGAATAAATAGCGTTCAGTGTTTTCAGATGAATTCAGTGTGTGTGCTGTGGCTCAGCTGGTAAGCAATTGACTCACGACCGCAGGGTCCCTGGTTCAACGACTGGTCAATACGTCATTTTTTTTATATTTATAAAAGCTACAGCTAAATGAGATAATGTAGTTAATAAATGTGTTCTTTGATATGGTTTAGCATTTCTCAGGCTACAACATGGTTAAGTTTACGAATATTATTAAGGAATACAAATCCCTCTTTGCAATGTTTACCAGCGTCCTTAGGCTGTTCAATCACAATCATTAAACTGGAATAAATACAATATTGTTAACATGAAAATAAGATTTAATGTTCGTTGTTTAGAGTTATTCTAAGGCTGTACTCATTGGGAACTCGGTATGAGATAGAGCACACTGTTGAGATGTCCAATCTGCCTGTTTTACACACTTTGACCAACAGGGGGGGTTGTGTTCAGATGAAGCCGATGATGAAGCCTCATGAGATGAACCCTTTTGCGAACCAATTGGCTGGAAAGCTTCAAAGCTTCATAAGGCTTCATGTCGTCATCACTATTAAACACTAACTAACACACAATATCACACGGAGATAAACACACAAGATTAACCACAGAATGAAGAGCAAAATGCGAGAGGCGTCTGTTCACTCAACAGAGCCTCCAGAGTGATGATTTTCCCCAGCTTTGTAGTCCTCTCCAGCAGGTGTGCGCTGGGCTTGCACAGAGATTGGAGTAGTCGGGCCCGGCGTGCTCCAATCAGTGTCCTCGGAAGTGGACCAGGAGATGACAGCCAATGATGTTGGGGCAACCACACAGCTCATTTGCATAATCACACACACAGCTGAAAACACTCAGGCAGATTAATGAGCAGACACCCCCCCCCCCTTAAAACACAAACCCACAGTTTTGTGAACCTAACACACTAATGAACTCTTAATAACACACACTAACATCTCAAACTCAACCTGGACAAGCATCGGCCAACACATTCTCCGAACCCTTTAATGATGGGTGTCTACTGTGGTAATCCCACACAATCAGAGCCCAGTGCAGGAGACGCTGATTGTGCTTGGACACGCTGGGGCAGCAATGCGCTCGAAGGCACCAAAATAGGCATCCACCTCAGTCTCACGGAAGGTTGGCACTAACGAAATGTTTCTACTCACATCAAAGGCAGGTGGAGGAGGTGGATGGGAAGGAACTGGAGAGCTTTCTCCGACACTGCCAAAAGCACCGGATGCGCGCAGCTCGGAGTCTATAGCTCCAGCTGACGCACCCGGATTTCCTTTTCGATTTCCAGCACTCTCAGTTCCTTGTCTATTTCTATCTTTCGTAGCTCCAGCTGTAATTGCCTGGCCTGGGTTTTAATAATAAAATAATAACATGCCTTAACCACTAGGTGTCCCTTTATATCAGCTGTGCACCTTTATGGTGTAAATACAGCCTATCTACCAATTGGATCAAATATAAAAGTCAGCCGAATTAGTGTTGATACTGCAAGGAGACGTATTGTGTGAAAAGAAATGTAAGATGTTGTTTAATTGCTTATATATTTATGATCCACGTCACATCTTCAGTTTTGGCGGCAGTTCTCCTGTTTGTCTAGAAGTCTTCTCAGCAGGGCTCTATAAATAGAGAATTACGGCAGATATGTAATATTTAATGCAGCTGAACCGTGTATTACAATGCCGTTATGTGATGACTTTCAAATAGAAAAGCAAGCACACTCGGAATACAGTATTATTGTATTTTTAAAAAACGTTTTCAGATTTCACATCACATAAACACCAAATCCCAGCATGCATTGCGGCTAAACCATCCAATCATCGAGCTGAGGATCTTTCCTACATCTGTTTCCGGTTTCGTTTATGACCGATGTATTTTGTTATACACACATTCCTTCACATTTACATTTTAATTTGCATTAAAGTATTTCGTGAGGCCTTCTAACATGTTTTTAAATATAACTACGGTTGTAGTTGAAGAGTTTGTAAATGAACATGAACCGAAGCTGTTGCCTGGCAACTCAATCGCATAACGTCACGTCCGTTAATTCCACATTCACACACACAGATTAACATTGATTTAATACATTAATGTAGCCTTTGTTTCTGCTAAAAGAGGTGTCGACCAGCTGGGGCAACAAGAAAATCGGCGTAATTGAGTGTGACTATTACAAAATAAATCATTACGTCGGAGTAGCATTTGATTGGTATTTCCGGTTATTTCTCCACTGGTTAACATGGGTTAACAATACTGTGTAACTGTCACGTTTGAAGGGACGAAATCGTGACATCTTCACGTCTCCCAGCATGGTAAATCGTCACATGTTCACGTCTTGCATTAGGCACAGTGAGCCAGAGATGGGGACTCGAGTCTGCGACTCGGACTCGAGTCGCACTTAAGTCGCACACACAGAGACTTGAGACTTGACTTGGACTCGTGACCAAAAGACTTCAGACTCGACTTGGACTCGTGTGTTGGGACTCGTGAACAATCATTGTGTTTTCTATTTTTGGCGTATTAAAGGTGGGGTAGGTACATTTGAGAGAAACCGGCTCGAGATCGCTAGAATTTGAAAATACACAACCGGAGATAATCTGCTAGAGGCTGCTACTTCCTTATAGAGCCCGCCTCCTCCAACACACACGAACGCGCATGACCAATGAGGGCACGAGATAAGTTTGTGCCCAGATGGAAGGCTGACAGGCAGGTAGGCCATCCAGTTATTTTAGCCGGGCTCATTACACGCAGACGTGCGCGCCTCTGTTACTACCTCGTAGTAACACCATGGCGACCGGCGGCACACCTGCAGCTGTACCGCTTGTAATTAGGTTCAACTACAAACACTTCGAACAAAACACCGGCGGCACCAACAAAAGGAGCGCACACTGCAAAGTCTGCAATATCAAAATCAAGGATGCTGGCGCAACAACGTCGGATTTCATCAGTCACTTGAAAACTCACCCGGAGAGGTCAGTCACATTAACGCATGGACGGTTAGCAAACATGCTTAGCTCAGCATCAGCTATGTAATGTTAACTTAGCTTGCTACTAGCTTTGTAACTGAATATTTGAAAAGATTAGTGAATGTTTGCTTGTCACACTTGTTTGAGTTGAGTGGCGTTGACATCCAACTCTTGACATGACATAAAAAAGGTCGGTAACGTTAATCATTACGTTCCGCTGCCACCATCTACTGGCTAACGTTAAACGTAGAAAAATACATAGTTACATACATAAATACATCTGTGGGTTTATACAGTAGGCAGGTTACAGGTTTATTGTTGACCACGTAGCGTTAATGTTACAGGTTTATCAGGTTACCATGACACTGGCTTTGAGTGAGAGGATAGAGGAATATGTTTATTAATAGTAGACTTAAAAGATGTCATTAGAGACCCAGTGTATAATAACACAGTAAATGCTTTGAATTTCTTAGATATAGCTGTGCAGTATTCTTAACAGACTGGATAGCAGCAGACAATAGAAGGCTTATTACAACCAGAAGAGACATGAGACTTTTATTTTTTTAGAGACTTGAGACTTGACTTGGACTCGTGACCAAAGACTTGAGACTTGATCAAGTCTCACCCCACAAAGACTTGAGACTTGACTTGGACTCGTGACCAAAGACTTGAGACTTGACTTGGACTTGCAAAAAAAGACTTGTGAACATCTCTGCAGTAAGCTCAGCTTGAGCAGGCAACACCAGAGAACCCCTTTCCACCAACTCATCCACCACCAAAGCCTTTAATTCCTTTTTTCCCATTTGCCTATTCACCGCGAGACTGAAATGTTGCGCTATCTCATATAAGTCGTCTCGACGACACTGAACTAACTGCTCATGAGAAGGACAGACCAAAAACTACTCCAAATCAAAAGTTGCCATACTCAGCTAAAACTGCACACCTTACTGTAAAGGAAACTTCTGTGTAGCAATGCAGTGGGAGTCACCGACTCAGGAAGGAGACACGGTGGAGCAGGAGCTTTTGATGTCAAACACTGGAGGTTTATTTGGAGTTACGGCCGGAGGATTCACATCACAAATCACAGCAGTCACGGTGAGACTGCACGGGAGAGTTGCCACGTCAATTCTGGAGAACCTCTCTCTTGTTAGCCCATTTAACTGGTTTCAAAGAGAGTAATCAACATATCTTGATAAGATATGTTAACCAGTTGGGCACACTGAGTCACTTGCATCCGTCACTTATGGCCTCGAAGATGTCATACCTTGGAGTCCACAAACAACAAAGAAGGAAGTGTCCCAGTGCACCCACAACAACAGACCATCTGTGACCTAGTGTTGACCGGTCACAGAATGGGAACAATAACATTTATGGCTCAAGCAGCCTATGTCCTTAAAGCAGATAAACAAACGTCAGGGTTGGTCCTGTACGTCATATCTAGGAGTCTAGGTCAATCATTTCCCTAACAGTTCCTCTCTTTTTATCATTTATGATAACCTAAAAACATTAGTCTAATAATAATTTGGTCAATACTTAAATCAATAGGTGTCTCCGGATTTGAGTGTGGTCTCACCTTACATTAATTACATCACAAAGTAGAATAAGATTGAAACATTCAATCACAATGATTGAGACAGCCAATCATAATAGGAAAAATCATCTCATCAGTGTTTGATCATCTTTCTTCAAAGGCACAATAATGAACACACATAATAACTCAGATGCATAAATAAAAAATTCACAGTCAGGGTATAAAATTCACAATGGTGATTTGATCAATCTGTAATCTGCAAAAGTGCAGTTTCCTCAATTTCAGGATTACTTTTACGTCTACTTAAATACGCTTTAGTCAAGAGTAAGGCACTTAGTCAAATCAATACATTCATTTCAGTTAAGTACATTGTTCAAAATCTGAAAAGGAAAAGTTAGGCAAATATTCAAAGACTTTTGTAAAAACCTCGAAAGGAAGGATTAAACATTCTTAAAACTTGAATTATAACATTTGTGAATGCTACCACTGATCTGTACCAAATTAAGTCTATCAATTATTTCCATTAGCCATACTTACCTGAGCATCTACTTATGGTACTTGGAAAGGATTCTTCTGTGTTTATCTAATGTTGAATATAGAATATCAATTTCTTTAAATTATATTTCTCTAATTTGAGGATCAAATATGCTACATAATTGTTTATATGAAATATTATAAATATTTGTTTTGGGCCAAAACTGAAATTAATCCAGTACTTGAAACATCATTGTAGGTCTTTCTGTGCATGGATAATACTTTAAAGAGTAATGTTGTTAAGCCTGATTGCTGGACGATTAAGGATATTAACATTATCTGTGATAATAGTATAAATATCTTATTATTCAATCTGAAAATATTAATTAATTAATTCTGTTTAGTGCGAAAGTGTAATCTGATCCGGCAAAAATATATGAATCACCACTATTCAACACATGTCTGGTCATTGGAAATATAAAGACAGTCATTAATTGTACATCTGTAAACAAGATATAAAATCAATTCAAAGTTCATCTTTGTACGAGAGCTGGAAGAACATGTCCTTCAGTCTTTCTGACTCGTTCTCCTCCTTTCTTTATGACAACGAGTGTCTGGTGTGTAAAGGCATCCTGATACTGTAGATTAGCACTGAGGTGCTGATTGGCTCAAACTCTTCGTCATCAGAGCGCCATATTTAAACCCCCCAATTGCTCTGCTTTTGTGTGGCTCATCAGTGAGCACTATAGTTGATCCCCCCAGTGAAACGGAGGCTCATCCGCCTGCATTCCTTCTGCTGCTTGAGAGTAGTGCCAGACAAAACTGCGTATTCCAAGTGGCGCATCCAGGTCTCCCCCCGTGATGGGAGAGGTTAGGAAGACATCTTGTATGAAGCCTCTGAAGCCCTCGCTCGTCCTGCAGGGTTGTCTGCTTGAGCCCACCGAGCAGAATGGTGAAGAAGCATCCCATCTCCTCCGATAGTTGAAGATTAGAATCCTCTCATCTCGATCGACCTCGTGCCTCCTTGCCCGTGGCTGGGGGTGCCCTCTGCAGCCGGAGAGTGTGACCCTCTCTCTCTGACCCTTGGCCTTCAGAGCTGTCCTAGTTATTGGGTTAACACTTGATATGGATGTTTTCCTGAGTGCAGACACCTCAAAGTAATGGATTAGCACATTATCATTTTAATTACAAAAATAGGATAGGCCCCTCAGAATTATTTGGGAGCCTTCCCGACACATGCACATGCATAAATGTAAGGTTTGTGTTAGTCATTTAACATGCAATAATCATATACTCATCAGTCCAAAGAAGAGAAATGTTATTGTAATTTAAAACTGAGCTAGTCCTTGTGGATATCACCCCTTATCAATGATTCTAAATGTTATATTAATTCACCATTTGATAAAATATTAGTTTATCAGAAATATATATTTTTTCTCTTCCATAAAACAGGTTTGAGTAATAAATGTTCCATTTATAAAATCAATTACTCAATATAATTGACTCTTCCCTCCCTTTTATTACATATGTCACATATGAAATAATAACTATTTAAGCATGGTGTAGTTTATAATCTATTACTCGAGAAGACTCAGTATCACCTGTGTGCAGCTTGCAAAAAAACAAACAATTGTGAGAAACATATATTATGCAGGAAATGTATACCTTTGTTGAAAAAACAAAGCATATCTGATTTGGGAGGAAAAGCTTCAACCCCCTTAACATCTGTGTTATCACTGAAGGCATAGCATAAATGATATTGGGTGTCTGATGGTGTCACTACCGAGAAATGTCAAACAAATTCAAAACCTTACATTTGAAAACAGGTTTGCATTCCTCCACTTAAAATGACGTTATCATTGGAAACAATAAAAGCTAATTGTTTTGATGTAGAATCTATCAATTGAATCGTTAGAGCAGAACAGAATGGTCGTATTGTAGCCTGATTACCGTGCAGCCTTTAGTTTTACCAGGTGGAAACATTGTCCATATAATGTGAATACATGTAGAACTAAGAGGCCCCTGACATTAGGCCTATTTCAAAAATAGTAGGGGCTTTTAACAGCCCAACTTACAGGCATCCTCTGCATAGCAGTATGAATAGCCTTAAAAACAACCCACTCTGCGGTAACGAGAGTCATATTTCTGAACGAAATGCCCTAAGTTAAGTCGTTAGTCCCATCTGACTGACCCAAGGGTTTGGTGCTGGTGTGACCGGGAGGCTTCCAGGTGTTCAAAGCAGATGTCAAGCTTTCAGTTCATGGCTTGGTGGGGGGAGTGGCCCACGTGAGACAGTATCAACGGCTGTAATGTTCAGTTTGAGGAGCGTTGTCTCTGGGAGCAGGGAATGGTGTCCATTCTCGGACCAGACCATTAATGTCATTACATGTAGAGCAGCCATAGCATCTCTGTGACTGCACTCAGTCATGTGGAGCACTAATCCATCATGTGAAATGTTGAGTTAATCTAAATAATTACTTATGGGTTGAAATCAAATTAACGTTAACATTAGAACTAAAGTCAGTCAAAATTGGACTTGCACGGATCAGAATCTAAGCAATACACCATTTTCCCAGCTCTGTAATGAAAAGGATAACAAGATTAGGTACATTACAGGAGTGTTTAAAAACACCCAGACATGCACACTTATCTTATTCTAGTAGAGATTAGAGGACAAGGTCTAATGTTGTGAACAAAATGACCAAGTCAAAGTTATTTTATTTATTCTATGTTATTATGTACCACATTTAATTTAATAATTCATTTTGAATTACTAATAACTTTAAAAAAGGCAACAATTTACAATTTGGATAAAGTGAATACTCATCCAAAGTGTGTGTGTGTGGGTGTGTGTGCTTGTCTGCCCAAGGTTTAAAACATTTGGGACAGCACAGCAGTGAGAATGTTATGAGAACCAATATGTTGTTTACACTAAACTCGAAGGAAGCTAGACTGGAACACTTTAAATAAATCAAAACACTTGCACATTAATTAAATACATTTGACATTTAGCTCGAGCTGGGTTCAATACTTTTCTTTATGGTATTTAAAATTGGGCTCGAGTAGAACCCCTGGATTTGGCTTGCAACACAAAGTGATACTGATCTCTGTTGGACTTGGAAATGTTATGATTCAAAGTGTGGGCCTGTAAAAGAGGCCCTTGGAAAACATCTATTTTTTAACTGCAATTACTTATTTTAAAAAGATTGCAACATTATACTTTTTAAAGAATTGCTCAATTAATTTAACACATTCTATTATGCACACAATAAAAACTTAAATAACAAATATATTGATCCTGGCTTAACCAGCGACCAGCACTCTGTTGTTCATAAGATCGGTTTCAGAAAACTTGTCAGTAGTTTAACAACTATTTTAATTTTTAGTAATGTCTATGGAGACCAATTGGTTGATACGAGAAATTATTTGAAGCAGTTTAATAAAGAATGTTAAACTATTTTTAAAACTGTAATTGAACTTCAACTTATATTAATTATCTGATTCCAGTGGCCAGTTGGAACAGACAATCAACAAAGTTTCCATTTTGCAGCAACAGCACAAAAGGTTTCAACAACAATTAATGAAACAAATAATACAACATTGACCTACAAAAACAGATTTTGCAACCCTGATCTCCTCAGGCAGGTCTCTGAGGGTCTCGGGGCGCAGGACGGGGCATAGGGTTTATACAAGGTCAAAAACATATCTTAACATACCAGCAATACTATTTAAGAATGGATTCTTAAAGCAATGTAATCTTCTTTTCTTCTTACACCTACAGCGCACAACCTGAACAGTGTGCTTCTTGTTTACATTTTCCTCTGCACACTGAGAGGCAGGACATAAAAACACTCTTTTGCTATTTATTTTAATTTTGCAGCACATTTATACGACCAGAATTTTGCTTTACATCTTTATATTATTTATTTTTCTCAAGTAATTTACTTTTGGTGAGATAACTAAAGTTTAGTTCATTTTACCCTGGCTATGGACTGATTCATTATTAGTTGTTACAAAACATTCACAAGACGGCGGAACAAACCAATATAGACCCCCCATACAAACAATCAGACAAACAAAACATGAACTCCAAATAAACACCAGCGAGACGGCAAAACTCAATCCAGCTCAATTTAGTCCGGATTAAGGGGTTTTAGAGGGGGTGGGGAATTATCTCCAGTGGGGCGTCTTGTCTCACGCACCCACCCTTGTATACAAGTCATTTATCGGTGCCTGAAAGCCGTCCAAGAGCGATAACTAGCTTACCCTCTTGCGACAACCACTACTCGTTTCTAGTGGCGCTGTGCCCCCCCCGATCGGAGCCCACAGACTTTTTCCCCTGCCCTTTCTCTCCAAACGACAGCCCAGTTGACTGTAGTCCGATACGACCAGCCTATATACTTGCTATCGAGTTCACTTCAAAATGAAACACAGTTTGCTCTAGGCTTGCTTGCCACTACCCACCTGTGATCAATTAGCCTATAATTGTATGTATGCACCCCTGACCGCCACCTGCTCCTCAATGTCTAGGGAGCCGTGGAGCATCTGGCGATGCACGCACCTCGTGCTGGCCCGTCTAACCATGAGAAAGCGGTCCTGAACAACGAGTGCTTTTAGACCGTCCTGTTGCAATAGAGATGGCGTTGTGAGTTAATATATCTGGCTAGCTATAGCTACTTGCTAACAGTTTAGCTTACCCCCGCGATTCAAAGTAACGTCAACGTAGCTATAATTTATGCTTTGCTTACATGTTGACATAACTTGTAAGTTTACTGACAGGTACATACCTTGTTCACCTGGCTCAGGTGGTGGCTCTGGGGTTGTTGTGTGAGCCACCACTTGAGAATTGCTGTCTTTTTTATTAAAGAAATGTCCATCTTCAGAATCTCCGCGTCTGGGGCTGACAGTTTAAAGTTTAAACATTGTCACAGAGGAGAGGTACGTAACTGTCAGCCAATAAAACACGTTTATTTCCATGCAACTCTCTGATTGGTCTGGTGGCGTCGTCTTGCCTCTGTGTTGCATTCACTGAACATGGGAAATTACATTTCTGCCGTCCGTCCTATAGGTAAAGTAGGTTAATGTATTATATTATTGAGGGAGAATTTGTCCGGGGCTAAAGAAAAAACATCCGGGGCTAAAGCCTACCCCAGGCGACGCCCCTGGTAACAGCTACAACATTAAAATACTTCTAGGCAGATTGAGGAGGATAATGGGAGAATTAACAGAGGGGCAGAAACATAAGATATCAAATCAGTGTAAAATAAGCAGCAAGAGCAAAGCATAAAGTGGGATCAAATAATGCAGATATATTTTATATATATATTAGGGCTGTCAAACGATTAAAAATGTTTAATCAGATTAATCACAGCTTAAAAATTAATTAATCATGATTAATCACCATTCGAACTATGTCCAAAATATGCCATTTATTTATGTATATTGTTGTGGGAATGGAAAGATAAATGAAAGAAGGCGGATATATCAATTTAACATACAGTATCTATGTTTATTATAACATTTTTCTGCATATCAAAATGAAAGACAACCCACCACCTATCAATCATCAAACCGTGGGGTCTTAATTCATTACGTGTTGATTTCTATCAACGGGGGAGTACTTCAGGAAAGTCGACAGAGGGGGGGGGGGGCGCGAGTGGAGTACTTCGTGACCACAGAGTGTGAACGTTGTGATCAGCTGTTTTAGCGCAGTTCTCCAGTGAAGGGGGGAGTATCCCTCCGCAGCCGGTTGGCATAGTTTTGGCACAGTTCCGTTGTACAGACCGACGTTAACAGCAGCCCTGTCTGTGCACACGGAGACCGACTCTGTCGTCCGGTGATCTAACCGCCTTCTGGAAAAGCTTCACAAGTACGTCGGTACGCAAATGTGCTTTGTGACACAAGTGACGGTACGCATTTCAGATTACGCACATAACCTGCGTACCAGTTATGTGCACCCCTGTACCAGAGCCATATTATTACTATTTATGGCTCTGCCCTGTACTACAACAAAAGTATTCTCCGTCGGGACTTCCTGCAACAACACCACGCCGTTATCAAAGATGTTCTATTGAGAAGACGATCACTACGTGACAAAAGTTTTCAAAACCGTGGCTACTGAAATCAATCTTACTAACTGCTGTCTGTGCAATTTACTCCGTGCGAGTTGGCAGACTTTATTTAGCTTACTTTAACATCATTTTTCATGGTGGGGCTAAGCCATTTCTTGGTATGGGTGTAGCCTACCCCAGCCATACCCTGGCGCTGCCACTGGTGGCACGTATGGGGCGGGCCATTCTGCACATGCGTTAAATGCGTTAAATATTTGAACGCAATTAATTCAAAAAATTAATTACCGCCGTTAACGCGATAATTTTGACAGCACTAATCCCAACCGGCCACCTTGTTTAGGGGCAGAAAAACGGCTTGCACATTTACATTTCAATCTTGAACAATGAACAGCGGTAGACAGTATCATCATCCTGCGCTTCGCCGGAGGCCTTCGAGTGCTGAGTGTGCTTGGCCTCTCTCCGAGCGGTGCCGGTGTGGTGCAGATGGTGGATTCTGCCAGGGGAGTGCAGGGCTCAGCATCAAAGTGGAAGGACTCCTCGGTGGTGCTGGTCGAGGTTTCACTGCTGGTGCCACCGGGGGTTGATTCTGCAGCCACCGGACATTCCTTACATTTTTTTTAAATAAATTCACAGTTAGTTGGATTTAATACCATGGCTTCTTAAAACTGTTTACTAAGCATTCATAACAAAACAATACCCTGAAATGTGTGTGCCATTAGTTTGGGGTGTGGTCAAGTGTGAGAGGTACATTGTGATGCTAAAGAATACTTCTAGAAGATTCAGAACACTACAAAATATAAAAGACATATTTTATCATGTATTATTATAGGTTAATATAAAAGCGTTATTGATCCCATGGTGTATTTCATAAGCTACCCAGCAGTATATCATGTAATTTCAATTAACTCCTCCTTTACCAGCTGCAACATTAAGGTGATGAGCACATCAATAATTATAACAGAATAATATATATATTATTCTGTTATTGTTATATTTAACACTGTAACCACCAAATGAATGAAAATAATGTTTTTGTAAATGAAAGAAGCAAGAAACACTTATTTGTACTCAACAAATAAAATAGTTACCGTGATGGTGAGGTTCGAAGTACTCTCCTTCCTTCTTGTTTAGGGCTCTAAAAACGGCAGCCTGTTTATGATCCACTGCTGTCTGCCTGTCCTTTGTGCTCCACAACTACCCGAAGGGGCAAGTCTCCTGTACCGGGTGTACTGGGTTCGCAGAGAATCCCAATTCCTCAGCTCTTTCTCTGAAGCACACAAATAAACGATGTAAGCATTGTGGCTAGTTAGCATGTCCAATTCATATCTATATGCAGTGCCAAACTGCACAGCTAGCAACAGCTAGCAACAAGATAACAACAAAACACAAGGTTGAAATAACAAATTACATTTCACGTTAACGTCACTGTACGCTGGCAAACAATAAAAAGCCAACAGTATCTGCTAAAGAGCTCAATTGATGAAAAAGATAATCTTACCCGAGAAACCAAGTTGCGTTTCAATCTCTCGCCAGAGTCCGGTTTTCACTACTCGGTTAGAGTATCTTTTCTCCGTAATATCATACAGAGCTGGCCTCTCCTGGATCAAGGTGATGAGCAGGTCTTCGTTTGCATCATTCCAGATCGCCATGATGAGATGAAAATGAATAGCAGTCTGTGTGTGCCTTCTTAAATCGTTTGTTTACGTCCCTCACTTCCGCTTCGCTTCTCATGCACTGATTCGCTAGCTGAACAGCCAATCAGAGTGATTATTTGGTCCGACTGCCAGACCCGATGCATTGATCGGGTCTGGCAGTCCAAATAAGGCGTGTCACGGTCGACGGTGCGGGACACACCAACCTGACTACGGCGCCGCGAATGCCCGACAGCCTCTGACGGCCTCTGACTCCCAAAATCGGGTTGGTGTGTCAGGGCCTTATCATGGCTTTATATATAAAAATGTACCAGTGACTGAGCCTCCGTACAGTTAGCAAAGGCAAACCAGCCCTTGCATATAGTGTACAGTGATGGGTTAATGCTTTACAGTTTGTCACAAATCTCAGTGTGCTGTGATACGCAGCATCTAACTTGACCAGGCAATTGGCAGGTGCATTCATATAAATCAAATCATCATAGTCTAGCACATGTAAAAAGGTCACAGTGACTAGCCTTTTCCTGGCCTCAAGTGAGAAACAGGACTTGTTTCTGAAAAAGAAACCTAGCCTAACCCCTTTTTAAGCAGGTTATTGACATGACGTTTTAAAGTGAGACAATCATCAAGCCAGATACCAAGGTATTTGTAACAGGTAACCACTTCAAGTTTTATTCCTTGCGTAGTTACAATATCTAAAACAGGCTCTGGTGTCTTTTTAGCTTTAGAAAAGAGCATTACCTTGGTTTTATCAACATTTAAAACAAGCTTTAGTTCAGAGAGCTGAGTCTGAATAATGTTAAAAACAGCCTGTAGTTTAACACCAGCCTCCTTAATGGAGGGACCTGCACAGTACATCACGGTATCGTCCGCATAAAAATGTAAGGTTGCTCCATCGACATTTTCACCTAAACTATTGATGTAGATGGAGAATAAAAGTGGACCTAAAACAGAACCTTGAGGAACACCATTAGTTAGACCAGGGGTGTAACCTCCGCCCCCGGGCCGTATACGGCCCGCGAGACCATTTGGTATGGCCCTCGAGGTAATTTATAAACACACGCAAAAAAGAAAAAAATTAAAGAAATGTAGACCGCAAACATAATTAAACAAGCGAGTGCCTGTTTTTCCTGGCACGGTCATGGTCCTTGAACACAACACGAGCCTTAGGTGTGATCACGTGGTATATGTCTCGTCTGACAGGGGTGCAATTCTGACGGAGAGCACCAGAACGCCGCTCCGGGACTTCAACAAATTGCAGTACCCATAAGTCCGTAGGCTACACATGCCGCAGTTTCTGCGTGGCTGTGTCTTAGTTGTAAGCCCAGTGGCGATCTGTTCATCTGTCATTCTGATCATTCACTCAATAACTTTGTTATCATTAGCATCTGGTTAGCTAGCTATGCTAACGAATACAGAAGTTTTTTCTACAACCAGTGAGGTAAAGGCACATCTTTATATGATCATTATAGTTATCAAAAAACAAGAGAATAAAGTAAAAGTTGTTATTAATAAACAAGAGTATAAAGGATAGTGATTTGTCAAATATTCATAAAGAAAAAGTAAATCTGCTTACAGTTCTGTTTCATCTGGGTGTTGAGAGATGTTTGCATAGATCTCTTCATTTTGCTCTCAAAGTGCACCAGATTGATGCTTTCAACTTCAATATTTAAAAAAATATCTTCCCAGTGGAGCATGCCCCCCGGACCCCCCTAGAGGAGGTTAGGTCCCCCCCACTTAAATCATGTTCACATGGATAGGAAACTAAATGCATTATTTGCACACATCTTGTGTCCATATCTTTCTGTTTGGTGGTCATGCCACAACCTTGCACGTGAATGCATGCACGAGTCATGGCAAGATATCTGGATTAAGAGGTTGCTTTTTCTTTGCACAGCATGAAAGAAAGGCCAAATGAATGGGCTGTGATTTGTAAGCAGAGGTCAATAATTTGTACGGCCCTCGGAGGATGTTGAACAAATTGAAATGGCCCTTGAGAGGAAAAAGGTTCCCCACCCCTGAGTTAGACCCTCCTGAAAAACGCGATTTTGCGATCGCAGAATTTACCGCATAATCAGCAAAATGGCGCAGATTTTTAAAAGGCCGCATAATCCCCGCATTTTTCCACACAAAGTTGAGGGAAAAAAAGTTAACTCATCTTGACCTGAAGTGATGATGATGATGACGCGACGTCATCAGCTCGCGCATCACAGAAGGTAAACAACACCGTAGAGTGAACGTGTGGAGCTCACACGAGAGAAAACACCAAGATGAAAAAATCTAATCCATCTCATTTACCGACGAACATTTCTGCTAAAGACCGCGCAAAGCAGTTCCCCGATGTCTTGCACGAAAGTCGGGGGAAACTATTCTGCACCCCGTGCAACTGTGTGTTGGAGCATATGAGAACATCGACGGTGACGACCCACTTTGTTTCATTCAAACATTCGAAAATTCTTTCTGCTGCTGCGGACAAGAAAGCTAAACAACTCACGTTCACCGAGGCATCAACCTCCAAAACCCTTTCGAGGGCTACAAGAAACGAGGTGAGAAGCCTACAAGATTGAAGCTGGTCAGATTACGAACAAGTAAATGAAAACAGAATGAGGCGGAGATGTGTGTGTGTGTGTTTGTGTGTGTGTGTGTGAGTGTGTGGGAGAGAGTGTGATTAAAATAGCCCAATTGCTTTTACAATAAATAAACATTGAATGTGTTTAATTGAATAGTAAAGGGGTTTAACGTTAGTGGCAGGTTGTGTGTGAGAGAGAATAAATAAAGACAGCCCAATATTTATTTTTCCCGCATATTTCGCAACTTTCCGCATTTTTGATCGCATAATCAAGAATTTTAGCCCGCATAATCAAGGATTTTTGCCCGCGTTTTTCTGGAGGGTCTAATTAGTAATGTTTAACCACTCAGAAGACAGCCCATCAAAATGAACACATTGGGACCTTTCAGAGAGGTAGTTCACAAACCACCCACTGCATGGCTGGATATGCCAATACTGAGTAGCCTCTGCTTTAAGATGCGATGATCGACGGTATCAAACGCTTTGGAAAGGTCAATAAATAGAGCTGCACAACTCTGCTTATTATCTAAAATACTAGCCACATCATTCACCACTTTCATTGTCGCAGTGATGGTGCTATGTTGCTTTCTGAAGCCTGACTGATGATTAGACAGGATGTCATTTGTACATAAAAACACCTTTACCTGTTCATTCACTAGGCGTTCAAGAACCTTAGCCAGAACTGATAATTTAGAGATGGGCCTAACCTATAATTATTTAATAAAGTGGCCTCCCCACCTTTTAGTAGAGGCAGGACATATGCTGACTTCCACAGTTTTGGAATTGTGTTAGCGCTGAGGGAGAGGTAAAAAGAGTAGTGAGAGGTGGAGCAATAAAATCTGCAGCTATCTTTAAAAAGAAAGGCTCTACGTTGTCCGGGCCAGCCGGTTTCTTAGGATCTAACTTGGTTAAAGCTTCACGAACAACATCAACAGTAAAAGGAGTAAAACTAAAAGGGTTTTCCAACACACGTTTTTCAGAGTCACATACTGTAGTGTTCACAGAAGCAGAGTTAGTGACAGAATCAAACGGAGAGCCACGGGACACAAAATGCTCATTAAAACAATTTAACATCGTGGCCCTGTCCGATATAGAGCCAGATGCTGTGGTAATGCACGGAGGTAGCTCATTACGGATATCACCGGTGGATATCGATTTTATGGCTTTCCAAAATGTTCAAGGATTATTCAAGTTCTTTGTGGTTACTGACAGATAATACTTAGACTTAGCACTTTTGATTTGCGATGTGAAGCTATTCCTTAGCTGCTGTTGCGAGGTGGGGGTTTTTACAACCCAACTCCTCACCGCGTGTTGTTTTGACGAGTCCTGCTTGAAATCATAACAGGGAAGGAATTAGAAGACACCAGGATACCAGTTAAACAATAATCCGTTTTAATTAAACAAAGTAGTAATAATAATGCAATACGATATAATATAATACATTACTTATACAATTCAAAGAGTCATATAAGCAATGTGTGGAGTACTCCCGCCCTTATTCACGCACTGCGGACATCCTGTCGTCTTGTCAGCGCATGAAGAGAGACCCAACCACCAGAAAAACATTTCCCTAATACAAAAGAAGGGGTGGCGTTTCATTGGGGAGATACCAAAACGCTATCTCACAGGGAAATCAGCGCCTGGCAGCTTTGAAAGCCACAGGTGTTGGGAAGGCACCTCATTAAAACTCAAGGAAAATGTCCCTCCCATTTGTAAAACATATCGATGGTTTAACCCAGAAAACATTATCAGGGATAATCTTTACACTCCAAACAGAAATCACCCTTAATTCTGCATCTTCCTTCTTCACAAATAGCTTAAAACACTCTTTTGATAAACAGGTAAACAGTCAAAGAAAAAACTATTGTGCTCATCTATTTCTAACAGAAAAAGGGAACATTGTTTCAGAAATCTATAAAAAACCTCTCTATATTGGAGAGGAAAAATGTACCTTTTGTTCCTTCAACTATTAACACACAGGAATGTATAAACTCACACATATACTTATTCAAGATACATAGATTTCCTTAAAACCTGGCCTGCCAGAGATCTCAAACAGAATTCCCTCTCCCCACACCCACTCACCCTGTGCTGCATACCTCGACCTCCCCCACTGCAATAAAACTTATTTTTACAGCCCTTTGTCTCTCGCCATTTTAGTCCTCACATTTATGAAAGGATAAAAACAGAGAAATCACTATAAAACACAAACACAGGTATTGCTTGAACAGTATTCACTTAACTGCTACTATTTGACAATTACCAGGGAAACTCAACAGACCTCTTTTAGTGTCTGGACATTGCAACAAGACTTTCTGCCCTTTTACATGTATCACACTTCTTTGGTACAATATCTCACATCAATTTCCACACTGCCTAAAGCTTAGCCATTCTACCTCTGAGCCTGATCTCCTAGCCTTTGCCCAGGCCTTGTTTCTCTCATGTAGGAGACTAGATAATTCAGCAGAAAACCAAGGATTGTCTCGTCCCTTTACTCTAAATGTACGCAGGGGTGCATGTTTATCAATGATCTCTATAAAACCAAGATACAAATAAGACCATACAGTTTCTACATCAGCACACAGATCGATTTTTCCCCAATCAAACCCAAACAGATCATGTACAAAACCCTGCTCCACAAAATGTTTTATGTCTCTTTTAATAGTAATACAAGGTTTAACCTTTTGGACCTTAGTGTCCCTAATTGTGGCTACAACACAGTGGTCACTCACATCATTCGCAAATACTCCCACAGATGAGTATTTATAGGGAACATTAGTTAAAATGAGATCAATTAGGGAGGATTTATTAGGGTACTTAATGTTAGGGCGAGTAGGACTGTCAACAATCTGAGTAACATTTAAAGAGATACAAAGGTTTTTAAAATCCTCTGATACTGCAGTTAACCAGTCCCAGTTAAAATCTCCAGGTAGCACTATTTCCTTGTAGTCTAGCTCATGATGTGAAACGATGGGTTGGATGTAGTGTTGCACGGTGTACCGATACTTGAAAGGTACTGCGATACCCTGCCGTTAAAAACGTTACGATTCCTCCGTTTCATTAGTATCGGTACTTTAAGAATGACGGGGAAAAGTACTTCGGTGAGAAAGCGCCGTTTTAATAAGAGCTGTGTGTGTTCTATTAACAAAGCACTTATATACTAATAAAGGACTGGCTTACCTAAAGCCAGTTGATTAGCACTTGAAATGTTTTTGCTCTATGAAACTTGATGTACTTATATGATTCTGTTTTCTTCAAGTTTGTATTTTGTTGGTCGAACGCACTTATTGTAAGTCGCTTTGGATAAAAGCGTCAGCTAAATGCAATGTAATGTAATGTAATGTTCAGCGCTCTGCTTCCACTCTCTGCACTGCAGCCGTGCCTGCAGTCCCTCCCCTCTCAAGCACGCACTAAGTCCCTCCCCTCTCTCGTGCACGCACTAGCTGCCAGAGCATGTGAGAAAACGGGGAGCAAGTGGCTGCAAGTGGGAGTGCAACTGCCGCTGCGCCTCGGCTTGTTGACAGAAAAGACGCCAGAAGCGAAATTTGGAAGTATTTTAGCTATATCTCTGACAGTGAGGGCAAGCCTACGGACACCACGAAGCCTGTCTGTCAGACATGTTTTAGATCCCTGCAAACCAAGGGAGCCAACACATCAGACTTGGCTAAGCACCTCGCATCCAGAGCTGTTTAAGAATTTAAAGACAGACAGGTGTGTGAATGTGATCGATAACATAATTACATCATGCTCAAGCCCATGCCCTCACATCTAAGTCAAACCAGTGTAATTTATTTTGTGACAAACGAACGTTTTCGTAGTTTGACGAGGCAATTAATGGCAATGATAACTGTCTAATATGGCTATATTTTTAGCTATCTTTTCGTGTTGTTGGATCCAATAAGTCATTGCTAGCCTCCCTTTGGTTTAGCAACATTTGTGGAGTATTTATATTGTCCTTGGCAGTGTAGAGGACTTGTGGTTTAAGGTTTCTTTGTTCAATATAAGAGTTCATTCCATCCGAAGGCTTTGTTTTTTAAACTTTTCCCACTGGACGCTCCGTGTTTGCAACACATTTAATTTAGCCATGTGTGCTGCAATATCCTCCTCCATCTGAAGTTGCTCCTTTCCCCTCCTTATTCGTTCCTCCTCTTCCTCCAGTTCATGTTTGTCCTTTAATAGTTTATTTCTTGCTATTAAAGCTGCCAAGTCAGCCTCTGTTTTAAGGCATGCAGACGAAGCAGTAGAAGTTGCAGACTTTTCCCCCAAAGCAGAATTTTGTGATCGGGTTGCTCTTCTTCACTTGGTTGTACATCCTCTTGCATGTCATCCGTTGTTGGAATATCCAGCACAGCAGCAGTTATTGTGGCAGAATCCTCTTGTGGCTCCTTTAACCACTGTTTAATGTCCCTCTGAAAGCTTTCACTGTATTCCAAGATACTGGCAAACCATTCCTTTTGTTTCTTTAGTTCATCCTCTGGGAGTAAAGGAATCAACATTTCAGTGAAATAATTAGAGATGTCCCGATCCGATCACGTGATTTTCAAAAGATCGGAATCGGGAGAAAAAAAATCGGGGATCGGGATTTTTTTTTTTTTTTTTTATAAAATATTTTTTTATTAATATTTAATGTTACAAAACAAGAATGACCATGTTCACGTCTTAAAGTCATCCTGAGGCCTTAGTTTTGGTTTAAAATGACACAACATCATGTATGTGTTGCTTCTTTTGGGCTTGTTTTCAGACCTGGTTGCTTATTTCTCTCAAATCTGGCAACAGAGTGGGCGCAGTGTCTAATAGTAGCAGTAAGCTAACGAGAGGCTACGTTCAGCTGGTGACTCGGGAGTTGGGACAGAGAAAATGTCAGGAGTTTGGAAGTATTATAAAATTGAAAGCGAAGGCAGTGTAACAGCCAGATGCAATGTTTGCAAGGCGGATGTTCCGCGTGGTGGAAAGAACAGAGCTACGTTCAACACGACCAATCTAACACGCTACCTGAGAAACAAACACCAACAACAACACGACGAGTACACAGCGGCCACTCAGGTAACGGCACTGAAACAACCAACACTTTCAGAGACTTCTAAAAGGAAAGAGAAACTGCCCCAGAACAGTGAAAAGGCCAAACAATAACAGCCAAGATAGCTGAATTCATCGCGTTGGATGACCAGCCGTTTTCTGTTCCTTTTTTTCTCTTAACGCATTGCATAAAGATCGGATCGGGAACAATCGGTATCGGCAGATTGTCAAAATCAAATGATCGGAATCAGATCGGGAGCAAAAAAAGGTGATCGGGACATCCCTAGAAATAATGGCTTTTTCACCCAGTTGAATTAATGTTTCTAATTGAGTTTGCACACGTGAGGCATTTCCCCTTTCTCTCGTGTGCTTTTATTTCTGGTATGAGTGCTTTTATTTTGTGCAGCGTCCCTAGCAACCACCTTGGTAACAATGAAAACGTTGAATGGACACAATGTCCTGAAGTAATCTTCGTAATAACTAGCAAACTAAAGATCATGTACATCCACTGCACACATAATCTGAAATAACAACTCATATTTCTCGCATCAAATGACATCAATACGCATTTTAATGGCCAAACTAACTTTAAAATAGGCATTTTACACAGAGAATAAAACGAAGTTCGGCCATGTTTTTTTTTTCTGCAGGGAGAAATGTGAAGATCACGTGACATAGACGCCAGCCATTGGAATGAATGGTGAAAAAAACGTAGGGATCTTACAATTTCAGAGGCGTTTTTGTAGAAATACTACGTCCTACGTTGTGGACCAACGTAAGGCAAGGCAAGGCAAGTTTATTTATATAGCACTTTTCAACACAAGGCAATTCAAAGTGCTTTACAAAAAACGAAAGACATTAAGAAAATGGCATTTAAAATCAGTCATTAAAAAGAAAAGCTAATAAAATAAACATAAAAAGAAAAAAATACATGGATAAAAGTTAAAGTGCAATTTAAGATATGAATAGTTCAATTAAAAGCAGCGACAAAAAGAAAAGTCTTCAGCCTGGATTTAAAAGTAGTAAGAGTTGCAGCGGACCTGCAGGTTTCTGGGAGTTTGTTTCAGATATTTGGAGCATAATAACTGAACGCTGCTTTACCATGTTTAGTTCTGACTCTGGGGACAGAAAGCTGACCAGTCCCTGAAGACCTGAGAGATCTGGATGGTTCATAATTTAGCAGGAGGTCAGAAATGTATTTTGGGCCTAAACCATTCAGTGCTTTATAAACCAGCAGCAGTATTTTGAAATCTATTCTTTGACACACAGGAAGCCAGTGTAAAGACTTCAGAACAGTAGTTATTACACGTTTTTTTATGAGACTGGGTTGGAATATCTGACAGTAGAGGGGGGGGGGGGGGGAGTCGATTTACGGTTACCAGATATAGGTTTGGGCAGTGAAGGTCTTAGGTGGAGGAGAGCTTGGCGATCATAGACAAGCAGAGCAGGGACATTCTGACAAACATAAAACAAAAACAGGATAGCTAAAGGCAGAGAGCTGAGGGAGCGGCACGCCGACACAGGCGCCATCTTGAAATCCCTCAATCAACCGATGCCGTTATGTGATGACTTTCAAAGAGAAAAGCAAGCACACTCAGAATAAAGTATTATTTTATTTTTAAAAAATGTTTTCGGTCTGTTTCCGTTATTTGTTTATGACGATGTGATGTGAGATGTGAGACTGGGTTGGAGAATTGCACAGGGGAAAATAACGTATCTATGCCACAATTTTAGATGCGGATTTTGTTAAACTAATATGTTTGCGCTGTGCACCAACACTATACATTGACGGGGAAGGGGGTAGCAATAAAGATAACACCATTAAACAGTTACACAACATAACAGAAATAATATCGATAGCAGCGTCCCTAGCAACCACCTTGGTAACAATGAAAACGTTGAATGGACACCATTTCCTGAAGTAATCTTCGTAATAACTAGCACACTAAAGATCATGTACATCCACTGCACACATAGGCCTAATCTGAAATAACAACTCATATTTCTCGCATCAAATTACATCAAAACGCATTTTAATGGCCAAACTAACCTTAAAATAGGCATTGTCCACCGAGAATAAAACGAATGGTTTTTTTTTCTGCAGGGAGAAATTTGAAGATCACATGAAGATCAAATTTGAAGATCACCATTCATTGGAAATGAATGGTGAAATCAAATGTAGGGATCTTACAATTACAGAGGAGTTTTTGTAGAAATACTACTTCCCAAGTTGTGGAACAACGCAGTTATTACACGTTTTTTTGTGAAACTGGGTTGGCTTACCTGGCTGTGATCCGCGTTGAATGCGGCTTCCAAAACTGCAGTCTTTATTAACAGCCAGTTCTTACCTCGCTCCGTGGATTATTTCAAACAATTGTTTATCTCCATTCTCCTTGAAAGATCCTTAATCCATGCACTGTTTGATGATGGTTCTTCTTACGTCTTGTGTGTTTGTTGTTTTTTTTTGTTGACAAAATATGTCATGCTTATCCGGTTATTACCCATCCCCTTGTGTGTTATGTAGCTTTTTCTGCATGTAAAGGGTCTGCAGAGTCACAAACCCTCAAAGTACACCCTGTAGCGAGTAAAACTCTAACACAGAAAATATCTGTCTATGCTGCCCCAGAACGCCTCGTTGGAGATTTTCCTTTTTCCATTTCTTTCTTCCTGAGTATTGTGACGTGACCATGCCCAGGTCCAAATGGACCAATCCGTGGAGCCACACACACACACACACACACACACACACACACACACACACACACACACACACACACACACACACACACACACACACACACACACACACACACACACACACACACACACACACACACACACACACACACACACACACACACACACAGCCTTATCTTTTCTACCGCGAAACTCAGCCTGAGCACACACACAGACTCACAGCCCAACACATCCTCACTCCCAGGTCGGCCTATGTTGACGTTATGTCAAGGTCCCCTGTGTCGGCTTTTTCCAACGCAAGTGGGGCGGCCCTTAGCGTACATTTTCAACTTTCCGGGATGTCCATAGGCTTCTCTATAGCTCCCTAAACGTATGTTGTGGACGACTTGAGATCGCGAGCGAATGCTACCCGCCGCGCAACCCTGTCTCCTAAAGATTACGTTCCCACAGAAATAAACTGCGTTCTCAATTACGTTTAGCTAGAAACATATTTTCTCCCACGTTACGTTTGTTATGAACGTATCTTAAATACTTTTATTTTCTACATATCTTTGCCATTTATTGTCTTGCTTATAATAATGATAATAGTCATTTATAAATATCATTTTAGAGCACACATTTGAAATCGAGAATCGGGACACAATGGAGGTGGACAATGTGCCATGGTTGAGGAGCTCGTTTCATGAATTGCTCAGAGTTTTTCCCGTAGCCCTGAGTGCTAGTCTCCATTTTCTGACCCTTTCCTGGGATCCCGCCTGGCGTTTGGAGGTCCACGGAGCCTCCAAAAGACCTCGCAAAACGCAAGGTCAGGTGGCCAACTCGTACTCCAGTACCGGCCCACACAGACATGGTTCCGTGCTCCAGTGCCGGACCACACAGCCATGGTACCGTGCTCCAGTACCATCCCACACAGCCATGGTTCCATGTTCCGGTTCCTTGACCAGCAGCCATGGTTCCGGCTCCAGTGCCGGCCCCAGCAGCCATGGTCCCTGCTCCAGAACCGGACCTTACAGCCATGTTTCCGGCTCCAGAACCGGCCCACACAGCCATGATCCAGGCTTCAGTTCCGGTTCCCACAGCCATGGTTCCGGCTCCAGAACCGTCCTGTCCCGTTGGGGGTCCCGCCGACTAATCTTCTGCCGGGGGTCCTGCCAACCCTATGTCCTGTGCCGTTGGAGGTCCAGCCGACTACTGTTCTGCCGGGGGTCCTGCCAACCCTATGTCCTGTGCCGTTGGAGGTCCCGCCGACTACTGTTCTGCCGGGGGTCCTGCCAACCCTATGTCCTGTGCCGTTGGAGGTCCCGCCGACTACTCTTCTGCAGGGGTCCTGCCAACCATATATCCTGTGCCGTTGGGGGTCCAGCCGACACCTGTTTCGTCTGAGGTTCTGTCAACTCCATGTCCTGTCCCGTTGGGGGTCCCGCCGACTACTCTTCTGCCGGGGGTCCTGCCGACTACTCTTCTGCCGGGGGTCTTGCCAACCCTATGTTCTGTGCCATTGTAGGTCCAGCCGACACCTGTTTCGTCGGGGGTCCTGCCAACTCCATGTCCTGTGTCGTTGGGGGTTCTGCTGAGGGTCCTGCCAACTCCATGTCCTGTTTCGTTGGGGGTTCTGCCGGATTTCCTGCCAACACCTGATCCTGTCCTGTTGGGGATCCCGCCGATACCTGCTCCGCCGGGTTTCCTGCCAACACCATATCCTGTCCTGTTGGAGGTCCCGCCGACACGTGCTCCGCCGGGTTTCCTGCCAACACCATATCCTGTCCTGTTGGGGGTCCCGCCGACATCTGCTCCGCCGGGTTTCCTGCCAACACCATATTCTGTCCTGTTGGGGGTTCCACTGACACCTGCTCCACCGGATTTCCTGCCAACACCATGTCCTGTCATGTTGGAGGACCCGTCGACACCAGCTCTTGCTCCGTCACATGGGCTGGTGAACATGGGCTGGTGTCAGTGGGACCCCGGTCCCACTGACATACTTCCTGACAGAGCCCATGTTCCGTCCAGAGTTCCGTCCAGAGTTCCGTCTACGCCTGTCCCGCCAAGGGTCCCAACAGCTCCTGCTCTCGATTCCAGTGCTCCCGCAATCCAGCTGACACTAGAGGGGTCCCATTGCGGCGTACGTCGTCTTCCGGAGCTATCCCGTCGACGCCTTCTTGCCCGGCCTCCTGAGTTCCCTAGCGGCCTGCGCCCTCGAGCCCGGCCTCCTGAGTTCCCCAGCCGTGGTCTTCGCGCTCGAGCCCGGCCCCCTGATTTTTCGAACTCTGCCTTGCCCCCGGGCCATCCGCCCGCGAACTCCACCATGAACTCTGCCTTGCCCCCGGGCCGTCCGCCCGAGAACTCCACCATGAACTCTGCCTTGCCCCCGGGTCGTCCGCCCAAGAACTCCACCATGAACTCTGCCTTGCCCCCGGGCCGTCCGCCCGAGACATCCTTCATGAACTCTGCATTGCCTCTGGGTTGTCTTCCCAGACCCGTCCTCCGGACCTCCTCCATCCGTCCTTTTGGACATTTTGGATTTTTTTTGGACGTCTAGGATATCCGTCCATTGAGGGGGGGGGGGGGGGGGGGGTTCTGTCACGATTCTTATGTTATATCACGTTTTTAGTTTTGTATGTCTAGGATTGGGTTTGTTTTGCTATTCTGTTCTCCCTGTTTCATGTTTTCCTTCTTGTTTATTTTCTGGTCCTTCTCCCTGTGTTTTCCTCCCTGTCGTTAGTTTCCCTGGTGTGTCTGATTGTCTGATTATGTTCACCTGTTGCCCTTGTGTTTCTTCCTCCTTTACCCAGCTGTTTCTTGATTACCCCTCCCTGTATTTAGTCTTTTCCTGTTCATTGTTTGTTTGTCCTCCCTTCACGCTTCAGGCTTCATGTTTGTCTCTGCGGTCTTCCTCCATGTTTCTCACGGTCAGTTTTTTGTGTTGTTTTCTGTGCTACCGTTTCAAGTTATGCCATGTTTTGTTTACCAGCTTTTAAATAAAGCTCACTTTTTGTTTCAAGACCTTTTTCCGATTCTGTAGTCTGCATTTGGGCCCTACCTTTTTCCGCGATCATTACAGAGATCCTAACAGGCTCGATATATGATTAAATTAAAATCAGTAGGCTGTAATTTCGCCAGCTGTTACTCTCATGAGCGAGGCAGAAAATAATAGTTTTATCATGCCAAAAAGCTGCTGTGTCCTTTATTGCACCTCAAACATTAAAACAAATCCATATATGCATGGATATTTTAATTTTGGATTAGTCATAACTGACATCTCTGTGTATTATGAAAAAAAAGGTTGTTTCATAGGGAGTGAGACCTGTGCACAGTTTGTTTTTATATTTAGTACCATGAGCATAGTTTTCATTAGGTGTCTTACTTTTTTTTTACATTCTCATAACATCCAAAATGGTCATTTATGGTCAACTTTAAATGTAGAGAACGGTTTACACCAAAGTTCAGATAAGAAAAACACATTCACAACAAACCGATGTGACTTACTTTTATAATATTTAAAACAAAATAAAGCAAATTGCTTAGCTTAGCCCAATCATGATTCATAAATTGTACATTTTATGGCCCCTTAATTTAAATATTCCACCCAGAAACGTGTTTTGCATTATTATTAATCATTTTAATGAACTTCTTAATTGCCTTCTCAGTATTAAAATGGTTCCAACCTGTGTTTGATTGACAGATCCACTCTCATCTGAGTAAGGTTGGAAAATATATACTTCCCCTTTGTTAGATTCATATAACCAAACTCATGTTAAATCTGATATGTCAACATTTGCACTTAACCTGTTAAGCCCAAGAGTCCCCTTTACAGGGGGCTCCGGGGTGCTTTTTTCACGAAACTGTGTCTCAGGGCATCTTAATATTTAAAAACCTATTCATGTGTCATACTCACCTAACGGTAAGAAACTCAGCTAACTGAAGATACCAAAATAAATTACCGAAACAAAGCACAAGTCTCACAAGAAGCGTCTAAATGAGCCCTGAGCGAAAAAATGAGCACTTAGCACAGAACTCAAGGTAAAGATACCCTTATTACTTATCGTAACTGCACATACAAGATATCAGATTAAAGCTGAGATTCCACAGATTATATAGGTATTGGTATCATCACTGACCGATCAGAACTCACGACAGGGGAAGCAAACACAGACATCACAACACGTAGCAGTACAGAGCATTCACGGGTAGTGTTGTCACGATACCAACATTTTGGTTTCGATACCGATACCAAGTCAAGAATTGTGATTCCGATTATTTTTCGATACTTTTCTTAAAAAAAGGGAAACAGTCTTAAATGTAATTATTGTGCTTTATTTCGGCGAGGTGCTTAGCCAAGTTTGATGTGTTGAATCCCTTGATTTGCAGGGATCTAAAACATTTCTTACAGACAGGCCTCTTGGTGTCCGTAGGCTTGTCCTCACTGTCAGAGATATAGCTAAAATACTTCCAAATTTTGCTTCTGGCGTCTTTTTTGCCAACAAGCCGAGGCGCAGCGGCAGTTGCACTCCCACTTGCAGCCATGCTTCTCGTTTTCTCACATGCTCTGGCAGCTAGCGCGTGCACGAGAGAGGGGAGGCACTTGGAGCGTGCTTGAGAGGGGTGGGACTGCAGGCACGGCTGCAGTGCAGGGAGTGGAAGCAGAGCGCTGAACACACACGTCTCTTATTAAAACGGCGCTTTCTCACCGGGGTACTTTTCCCCGTCATTCTTAAAGTTCAGTCAGTGATGATACTAATGAAACTGAGGAATCGTAACGTTTTAAATGGCAGGGTATCGCGGTACCTTTCAAGTACCGGTACACCGTGCAACACTATTCACGGGAGATCGTCTCACCTTAGCTGTTATTCTGATCAAAAGTCGTGTTCAGCATTAAAACGATAAAAACGCTGCTGAAGGTTAATCCATAGGTTAATCCAATGTGTCTATATCTGTCACTTTTAAATGATTCAAAAACAGAGATGTTGTATTAGCTGCTAATGATAGCCACCAGAGTGTATCGCAGCTTCCAGTTCCGGGGCATTCTGGCTGCGCATCACTCATTCACCAATGGGTAATGTTTAGATGGATTTTTAGGAACTTCCCCTCGATTATATTGGCTGTAACAGTTAAAAAGATAGGTCAATCATCAAAATCGACCGAGGGGGGCCAGAGATATGGAAAATGCACCCAAATGACCCCAGACATGTTTTTTTTTTCTAAATCTCTCTAAAAAGGTCAAATGTCACTTGTTTTGCATCAATCTTGATACAGGGTACTTATTATATGTTATAGTTTGGATTCCTAAAGCTTTTAGTCTACTATTCTATCATTCAAGGGTGGTTTTCAATATAAGTAATTATTTTTTTTTGGACGGACACTATCATTTCATTTTTTTTACTATGTTCAATCTGAATTTACTTTCAAATTAAAAAAAATCTATATTTATTCTGACTTTTCTACATCCAACTCTCAGGTTTATCATTGCTTTGAGAAAAAAAGGATTATTAATTTACCCCTTTTAGAAGTGAAGTTATAGTCATTTGTTCTGGGAATGTCATTTTCGAGCCTGAGACCTGAAAAACAGGCTCAGGGCTTAACAGGCATGTTAGGCCTGACTGCACCATTGTTTACCCGCTATTGGCACATCATCTAATATCAAAGTTTATATACGTAATCTAACATTTGTTTGACTGCAAAATTGGTCGTGCCAGGGTTAAAAAAAAGTATGTGCATAGGAAGTGTTGTGGACAACACAGTCTCACTCCCTGATAGTCCAATAGCGACGCTTGGTCAGGGTGCTATGGCGTGCAGTTGTGACGCACCGAGTCTCCTTCAGCTTCATAAACGGACGCAAAGAGCTTTCAACTGATTGCAATGTATTCCCATCGGCGGCGGTATTTGACGCTCAGAGAAGCACCGCATCCGTCCATGTCGGCGGCAGTTAAAGGCAAAGTGAGCGCCCATTCCCATTGGATAACGGAGGATTTTACACCTGGAAGTAAGTATTCTCCTTACTGTCGATTGATTTTACAGTGATATCTGCACTACTCATCAACCCAGAAAGTGACGCAGGTTCTGGTCCAGACTCTCGTCATCTCACGCCTTGACTACTGCAACTCCCTCCTGGCTGGTCTACCTACATGTGCCATCCGACCTCTGCAGCTCATCCAGAATGCAGCTGCTCGTCTGGTCTTCAACCTTCCTAAATTCTCCCACACCACGCTGCTCCTCCGCTCCCTTCACTGGCTTCCGGTAACTGCTAGAATCCACTTCAAGACAATGGTACTTGCTTACCATGCTGCGAATGGATCTGGCCCTTCCTACATCCAGGACATGGTTAAACTGTACACCCCAGCACGTGCACTCCGCTCTGCATCAGCCACACAGCTCGCTGCACCCTCGCTGCGAAGGGGACCCAAGTTCCCATCAGCAAAAACACGTGGGTTTGCTATCCTGGCTCCAAAATGGTGGAATGAGCTCCCCATTGACATCAGGACAGCAGATAGCTTACACACCTTCCGACGCAGACTGAAAACCCATCTCTTTCGACTCCACTTCGAGCGATAGAACTATTAACAAAGCACTTATATACTAATAAAGGACTGGCTTACCTAAAGCCAGTTGAGTAGCACTTGAAATGTTTTTGCTCTATGAAACCTGATGTACTTATATGATTCTGTTTTCTTCAAGTGTGTATTTTGTTGGTCGAACGCACTTATTGTAAGTCGCTTTGGATAAAAGTGTCAGCTAAATGCAATGTAATGTAATGTAATAATGTAACTTAAATAAAGCATAGTGGATCAGAGATGCATCGTCTATTTTTGTGGAATATTGAACGTTATATACTTATTTCAAACATTTGCTCTATGAAGTTTAGGAACAGGATTTATAACAAACTTTGAAAGTCCTATTGCACTGTTCATAGCATGAGTTTGCCTGAGAATCACATACTCTATATCAGCGTTTAATGTATTCCATCCTGCAAAGCTTCTCTCAATCTTAATAGCTTCTCAGACTCAAGGTTGTGCCGTGTTTGGAAATCCTGTAATTTAGTCGTACCTTGAACCATCACTGTGACATTCCCTTGGCTTGGCGCCTGTTGAATTTGCAATTGCAGTTCATTGTTGTCCCAGTGTAAATTCCAGATAATGGAAAATGGGCAATATCCAGTTAGCTTAGTAATGCTCCTCTCGATAATGTAATTGACGAAGCAAGGACGGCAAGAGGGAAGTGACTCTGAAGCTTGATAATTGAAATTTTTTTAAACTACACGGTTGTTGGTTCAACTTCTCTTTAATTTTAACATCCCATCAGCAGCACTGCCTTTGTAGTTCATAATACCTTCTTGGTGACCTGCCATTACTTAGTGATTACAATTCAACAACACTCCACAGATGCTGTCTTTCATATTTGCATTTCATGGCTTTTCTTGCATTTTCCTATAAACAAATATCTGTTTTGTAGCTGTTGGTGTCTGATAAAACACGGTGATGACTCAGCCCTTAAATGGCTTTTGAAATGTTTGTTTTTGAAATATGGTGTTCAAAATTCATTTAGTGTGTTTCTTTAACAAAGAGATGAACTAGCATGGGCATAAATAGCCATGGCAGAACAAAACAAACATAATTTACACAACCTCTATCCAGTGAAATAAGAAACAAACACCACCCTTTTTTAAGTTGAGAAAGAGATTAAGCAAATGTTTGCATCTGCAATATCATCGGCCGACCTCCTCCACTGCTACCTTCGCCAGCAGTATGCATCACATTTGTGTCCCACATTATACAATCCCATCTTTTAATATTCACAAAGAATCCTCACAGTCGGTGCTTGGAAATAACTTTATTCAGATTCCAACTGCTGTATAATTCTGAATCTCAGAATGCAATTAACACAGGGGCCAGTCCTATTATTTCTTGGCAGTCATAGAGTATTCCTCCGAAATGAGAAGATTGGCAGATACGAGGAGCAGTGTAAATTGCAGAGGTATTTACTGCATGCACCTGTAATTGTGACTGTGGGGGCTACATTCCTGTTGCAATTTGTAGTGGATGATTCATCTTCCTTCCAGAAGGGTCATGAAGAGGAAATTATTATTGAGTTATACCAGGAAGCATTATTGAGCTGCCTAGAACCAGAGAAGCATGTGCGTTGGTTATACTGTATATATGTAGACTGTATTTCTTTCTTTAAACCAATGGTACATTTTAATGTATTACATATTAGTTATTTTTTACATTTTTTCTTTATAGGACAAAGTAGAAATAACTAGAAATGGGTAGATTTTGTGACAAACCTTCGTCTATCGCAACAATTTGTCCCAATGCCATAATCAAAACTGGGATGTTAATGCTATATAGCATATGCTGTAACCACTTGGATGGACACTCAGCAATGATACAAGCTATTTAACAAAAAACAAAAAAATCGATAACATTTTTATCTCACTAAATCACTAAAGTGAGAAACCTCACTAAATCAGAAACCTCTCCTGCTACTGCGGACAACGTTTCATACACACTAATTAAAATAGGGTAATTCTATCCTTGTACTTAGTTTGAATTATGGTGTTGTCTGCAAGCGAAAATCTCAATTTACTCGAATGTGATTACAGGATAACAACCTATAATGTAGCAGGCCCCCTCTGTAACACCCATACTGTAAGTTAAGTCATGGAAAGTTGGCCTTTTGTATGTTTATTGCATGTTTTGCAAGTTGTTTCCTTTGTTTTTGTCAGGATTTTCATGTTATGTCACGTTTATAGTTTTGTATAGGTTATGGGTATTGTCCTCCTTGTATATTGTCTGGTCCTTCTTCCTGTGTTTTTCCCTTGTCGTTAGTTTCCCTGGTGTGTCTAATGGTCTGGTTGTGTTCACCTGTTGCCCTTGTGTTTCTCCTCCCCTGCCCGGCTGTTTCTTGTCTCGTGATTACCCCCTCCCTGTATTTAGTCTTGTCTCGTCCTGTGTTCAGTGTTGGTTCGTCTTTTGTTTGTGAATAAGTTCACCGGTGAGAATTCAGTTTTGTCCAAGTTATTTTTATTTTATCCTTGAAATAAAGGCTTTTTTCAGCGTTATCTGCATTTGGGTCCTGCTTGCTTCACTCACCGTAACAGTACGAACCAACCAAGGATGGGCCCAGCAGATCCATTTGAGCAGGAATTATTGGATTTTTCCTTTTCTCTGGCTTACTGCTCTGATCGATGGAGGGGAGCGTCCGGAGTTCTGCAGCGAGAGGCTGCTCTGGCTGAGGCGCACTAGAGGGCTATGGAGAAACCAGGTTTAGTTAAATTCTTACCTGGCTGGATTTTGGACTTCCTCTCGGTGTGTGATTCCCGGCCTGCTAGCCCCAGGCATGCTAGCTCCCTGCCTCCCAATTCCCAACCTGAAACCATACGCCTCGGTGTGTTCCGTCAACCCTTACTTCTGCCCCAGTTCCTGCTCCTGTCCAAGAGCCGTTCTCTGGAACTCGTCTGGCTTTTGGAGGTCCACGGAGCCTCCAAAAGGCTCATAAGAGAAGGAGTCGCAGGTCCAGGCTAGCAGCCCTAGCCACAGAAGCCATGCTTTGGGCTCCAGTACAGGCCCCAGCAGCCATGGTTACGGCCCCAGTTCTGGCCCCAGCAGCCATGGTTCCGGCCCCAGCAGCCATGGTTCCAGACCCAGTTCTGACCCCAGCAGCCATGGTTCCAGTCCCAGTTCTGGCCCCAGCAGCCATGGTTCCGGCCCCAGTTCTGGCCCCAGCAGCCATGGTTCCAGCCCCAGTTCTGGCCCCAGCAGCCATGGTTCCGACCCCAGTTCTGGCCCCAGCAGCCATGGTTCCAGCCTCAGTCCTGGCCCCAGCAGCTATGGTTTCGACTCCAGCCCCTCGTCTCCATCCGACGCCAGCTCCCCGTGTCCTGTCGGCGTACTGGCCGACGCCAGCTCCCCGTGCCCTGTCGGCATTCCGGCCGACTCCAGCCCCCCGTGTTCTGTTGGCGAACCGACCGTCTCAAGTCGCCTCTCAAGTCCCCTCTCAAGCCACATCTTCAGCTCCCTCTCGAGTCCCCTCTCAAGTCCCCTCTCAAGCCACATATCCAGCTCCCTCTCGAGTCCCCTCTCAAGTCACCTCTCGAGTCCACTCTCAAGTCACCTCTCGAGTCCACTCTCAAGTCACCTCTCGAGCCCCCTCTCAAGCCACATATCCAGCTCCCTCTCGAGTCCCTTCTCAAGTCACCTCTCGAGTCCACTCTCAAGTCACCTCTCGAGTCCACTCTCAAGTCACCTCTCGAGCCCCCTCTCAAGCCTCCTTTCAAGTCACCTCTCGAATCTCCTCTCGAGTTCCCTCTCAAGTAACCCCTCCAGCTCCCTCTCGAGTCCCCTCTCAAGTCCCCTCTCGAGTTACCTTTCGAGTTCCATCTCTAGTCCCTCCTCTAGTCCCTCCTCTAGTCCCTTCCCAAGTCCCTTCTCTAGTCCCTTCCCAAGTCCCATCTCTAGTCCCTACTCAATTTCCTTCTCAAGTTCCTCCTCTAGTCAATTCCCTAGTCCCATCTCTAGTCCCCTCTCGAGTTCCCTTGTCTAGTCCCTCCTCTAGTCCCTCCTCGGTTCCCCTCTCTAGTTCCCCGTTGGTTCCCCTCTCGAGTCCCCTCTCGAGTCCCCTCTCTAGTTCCCCCTTGGTTCCCCTCTCGAGTCTCCTCTCGAGTCACGTCTCAAGTCCCTACCCAATGTCCTGGTCCGTTGGAGGTTCCGCTGGGGGTCCTACCAACTCCATGTCCTGTCCCGTTGGAGGCCCCGCCGACTACTCCACTGCCGGGGGTCTTGCCAACCCTATGTCCTGTGCCGTAGGAGGCCCCGCCGACTACTCCTCTGCCGGGGGTCCTGCCAACCCTATGTCCTGTGCCGTTGGAGGTCCCGCCGACTACTCTCCTGCCGGGGGTCCTGCCAACCCTGTGTTCTGTCCCGTTGGGGGTCCCGCTGACTACTCTTCTGCCGGGGGTCCTGCCAACCGTATGTCCTGTGCCGTTGGAGGTCCCGCCGACTACTCTCCTGCCGGGGGTCCTGCCAACCCTGAGTCCTGTCCCGTTGGTGGTCCCGCCGACGACTCTTCTGCCAGGGGTCCTGCCAACCCTATGTCCTGTGCCGTTGGAGGTTCCGCTGTGGTTCCTGCCAGCTTCATGTCCTGTCCCGTTGGGGGTCCCGCCGACTACTCTCCTGCCGGGGGTCCTGCCAACCCTGTGTCCTGTCCCGTTGGGGGTCCCGCCGACGACTCTTCTGCCGGGGGTCCTACCAACCCTATGTCCTGTGCCGTTGGAGGTTCCGCTGGGGTTCCTGCCAGCTCCATGTCCTGTGCCGTTGGGGGTCCCGCCGACAACTCTTCTGCCGGGGGTCCTGCCAATCCCATGTCTTGTTCCGTTGGAGGTCCCGCTGTCACCTGTCTCGCCGGGGGTCCTGCCAACTCCTGGTCCTCTTCCGTGGGGGATCCTGCCAAAGCCTGTCCCACCGGCTCCGGTTCCTGTCTGGCCGACACTGGGTCCTGCCCGGCCTCCGGAGCTGTCCCATCAGCACTTTCCTGCCCGGCCTCTGGAGCTGTCTGGTCTTCGCCCTCGAGCCCAGCCCCCTGAGAGCCGCGGTCTTCACCCTCGAGCCCAGCCCCCTGAGAGCCGCGGTCTTTGCCCTCGAGCCCGGGCCCCTGACCCTTCCTGCCGCTGCCTTCGCCCTCATGCTCGGCCCCCTGAGTTCGCCCGCTGTGGCCTTCGCCCCACCATGGACTCTGCCTTGCCCCCGGGCCGTCCGCCCGAGACCCCCGCCTTGGACTCGGCCTTGCCCCCGGGCCTTCCACCCGAGACCCCCACCTTGGACTCTGCCTTGCCCCCGGGCTGTCCTCCCGAGACCCCCACCTTGGACTCTGCCTTGCCCCCGGGCCGTCCGCCCGAGTCCCCCTTCTCGGCTTCTGCCTTGCCCCCGGCCGTCTGCCTGAGATCCCTTCCGGGTCCTCCGCTGTGCTCATGGGCTGTCAGCCCAATACCCGTCCTCCAGACCCCCTCCACCCACCCTGGTGGCCCTAGTTTTGTGTCCTTGAAATAAAGGCTTTTTTCAGCATTATCTGCATTTGGGTCCTGCTTGCTTCATTCACCGTAACAGTTTTGGGGTGAAAAAACTCATCTTTTTAAAAACCCTTTCTGTGTCTCCTCATGCCTGCCAGCTCAGTCCCTCACAGAGATAATGATCTTATCGCAACAACACGCTCATTTTCTCAAGATAACAGATTAATTATCTTGTAAACAAAATAAAGTTCCTGTCAAGAAAACAAATTAACAGAATGATTATCTCATTACCACAAGAAGAGGTTTTGCGCTATCTGAAGTGCAATAATTCATTAAAACAAATGTTATAATGGAAAAATAACATGCACCCTGGGTAGTGTAGCACCTGATTTCAGATGAACATATCTTATATATTACTTGAGTGTATGTCAATCAAGGTCTAACATGGACAGAATTATTTTCTTTCTGATAGAGATATTATTTGAAATGGACTTTCTCATTTATGACCAGCTAAACTATGTACAGCAACAGCACTGCTCACACACTCCAACAATGTACTATTCTTTATAATTGGGCTATCACTTCATCAAAACTGGTTACTTATCACGTTATTTTGAGAGAGCAACATTTGATATTTTTTAGATAATATGATAATATAACATCTTATTCAATACAAAAAACACAATCAATTATCCTGATCATCATAATTAAGATATGTGTTCTTCAGTCTGTCATGCTGTACTGTATGATTTGTCATCTTGAGATAATACCTTTTTTGTTTGTTGCTAAATGCAATGCTTTTGCAATTTCCATAATGTACAATGTATTTCAAAGGGGTTATAGTGCCCCTCTAACACTGGCCTCTGCCCCCCCTGTGGCCCCCCTAAAAATGAAAAGTGAAAAAAATGAAAAAATGATGATTTATTGTGTTGGGCAAGTTACTTTTAAAAAGTAACTAGTAATAGTTATAGTTACTGCTCTCAAAAAAGTAACAAGTTACTTTATTAGTTACTAAATTATAAACGTAACTAGTAACACGTTACTTTACTTTAAAAATAATAACAATACAAATACAAGTGTTTGTGTTGTTCTGTGGCACAGTAAGAGAAAAGACAACTCCCCATCATTGTAGCATAATGGAAACATTAACATTATGGATAGATTACCGGCCCTCAAGCGAGTACTGCAAGACATAGCCCAAGAACGCAATGGTGAGAGATCTATTGAGGCACGTGGTCTGCTGGTACAGTTGGATCTAGAATTCATTGTGCATCTTGTAACACTCCGTAAAGTGTTTGCAGAAACAACATTTCTCTCTGACATGTTACAGTCTTCATCCCTTGACCTTTCAAAGGCTGTGGATTTAGTTGGATCTTTAGTTCAGACATTGAATGACTTCAGGCAGGAGTCATCTTTTGATAACTTGTGGGATGAAGTGTTGAACATTTCTGAGCAATGTGATACTGCAATACAGCCAGCAGCAAAACGACAAAAATGACTGAGCTCTAAACTTGCTGAAAGCTTCGTACTGACTACTGTTGGACAGAGGGAGACAGAAACACGGGTTTCGTACAGCCTTTTTCTACCCTGTCATTGATCAGATGCTCAATGAGCTTAATAGACGGTTTTCAAACACAAACTGTGACATGATGAAGAGCATCCAAGCTCTTAACCACAAAAGTAATGCATTTCTGAAGGAGACAACTCTGTTTTCATTTGCTCAGTTGTATGATGCAAATATTGAGGACTTGGGGCATGAGCTACATCAGTTCAGCAGAATTTTAGATAGGAAAATAAAGACTGGGATGCAGAGACCTGATAGTACAGTGGAGCTTGTTCAGTTCATTGAGCCTTATAAAGAAGTGTTTTTTGAGCTCTTCAGACTCTGCAAAATAGCAGTCGCAATCCCAGTCAGTTCTGCTTCCTGTGAGCGTAGTTTTTCTACATTGAAGCTGTTCAAAACTGTTCTCAGATCTACCATGACTGAACAATCTGGGTCTGCTTAGTATTGAGTCAAGGAGGTCAAAGGCTTTGAATCTTGACTTATTTGATCGGCTTGCCAAAACATCACAAAGACCGCAGGATTTTGTTGCTGTAATGTGACATTTTGGGAAGGAAACTACAGCCTGGGATGCAGACACCCTTATGTAAAGTAGAGATGTAATTGTTCATTGCCTTTATTTTTATATGTAAATCTGTGTGTTTTCCAGATATCACGTTTATTAGAAATGTGACGGAATAGACGAAACTGATTAGTGCGCGTGCAGAACAGGTGTGCATTCTGTATTCAGTCTTCATGTTTGTTAAATAACCTACGTGTCTGTGCTTATGGGAAATAATACATCTGATAATAAGGCAATTGTCTTTTGTATTACAAGTTTTCTGAAATAGCATGTTTAAATATGCAAATTATCCATTATCTCATTAAATATGCACATATTTTTAACACATTTCAGGAATCTAAATCTGAACTTTGGCCAGATTCAAAATTCTTGTTTCATGTTGTAGTCATATTAGTATCTAAGGCTTTTACAGAAGGGATATTGGATATCTCTTTTTATCACTCCATAAATCAGAAAATACTGTCAACAGCCCTAAAATATCCATTTTCGCCATGTTTTTAGGTATACAATGTTGTATAATTCAGGCTATGAATTATATATGAACAAACCCTTCTGTAAAAGCCTTCATAATATTGATAGGAATATAACTGGAAGGTTTGGTGTCTCTATGTGCTACTGAAGTTGAAATTTCGAACTCAGAGTAGAAGAAAAAACTCATTTTGAGAAAACGACCTTTAAAGATTGCAGTGAGGCGCTAGCTAAACCCTCCTGTTCTTTGGATGATAGCTTGCGCATCGATGCACTCTGTGAAGGTATTTCATGTTCGGGGTCATTTTTTTTTGTATAACCTTGCTTCGTGCAAGTGACAATTGTTGTCGTCTTCTCTGTGAACGTTTTTTTTGCCGTTCTTTTGGCATTTTGAGATTTCAATTTCTAGCTGAAAGCTAGACCAGGAAGTGTTTTAGCACACCACGTGACGCATCTGAACGAATCACGTTGTCAGAAATTGACACCAGCCAATGAGATTTTGTTTCTTGGTTTAAGACCCCTTAGTGCTTTCACGATTGGTTGCTGATACAAAGGAAATTACCATATTTGGATCCAATGAGATTGTGCAGGAGAGACACAGCTTTCCAGCGATACCTCTGTTGACATGGTGCACACAGCGGTCGCGGTACTTTATGTTACGTTAGAATGCTAACTTTTGGTGAATTTAGGAGAAATCTACAGACGCAAATAGACAAACTATAGTAAAATAAACACTTAAATGTGTATTTTGTACGTTTTCCTTCCAAAAGCCTGAAAGAAAACATGTTATGGAATCAAAATAGCACAAAATCTCAAAATTGACCAGTACTTGAAAAACGATGTTTTTGCCTGCCGTGTCTCGCCTTAAAGTCAACATTTAAGATATGTAGACTTTTACATTAAATCCTTTTCTGTAGATTTAAAAATGTATATTTTCTGGTACTCTTGTTGCGTAAACTTGTTGATCGGTTTGTCAAAAACCGCAAGATTTTGTTGCTGTAATGTGAGATTTTGGGAAGGAAACAACAGCCTGGGATGCAGACACCCTTATGTAAAGTAGAGATGTAACTGTTCATTGCCTTTATTTTTATATAAATATGATATGGTGTTAGTGCAAAAATGGTACTATAACTTAAGCTGAAGCTAGCAGTAATAACTATAAGATATATCTGAAATAAATAAGTGTACTGAAACAAATACCAATAACTGTATTGCATTGTTTTCTTATGCCCAATTACTTCATACTGTCTAGTTCTCTTTTTCGCCCTGCATTTATTGTGCCCCCCTCAGAAAATAACTGGCCCCCCAGTGGCCCCCCCAGTCAAATTGGTCTAGAACCGCCACTGCACCTATGAATGTCAAAAATATCAATACACTGCAGATATCTACGCCAACAGATGGAAACACAATTTAACAATTTGCTTCATATAGAAATATATATATACAGGGCTCGACATTATAAATGGACCGCTGGCCCGGAAGAACTATTTAGAGAATACGGCCAGCATAACGTAGGCCCATTCCCAAACCGCCCCCTACACCCTACCCCTACACCCTACCCCTACACCCTACCCCTCCGTTTGCGCGTTCACGCGGAGAGTCCGCTGTTCCAAAGCAACGAGTGTGGAGGGGGAGTGGGCTATCAAGCCCTCAAACAGCGAGTCTGCAGCGGTGCTGACTTGAGACCGGTCTCTACCTGACCGGAGTCACGCTGTGTGTGTCCGTCAGGAAACACGCTGTTTACAAGTAGTTCCAGCAAACATCCACTGATAAACTGCGATGTTAACAACCTCATGATGACCTCATATGTTTTTAACTTAGGATCGTACCTGTGTTTAGTCTAGAAAAAGGTAAATGTGTGCATTTTATTATAAAGTTGTGTATATTTACAGACCGTTGCAAAAACTAAGAAGCTTATAAACATCAGGTTTAAAACTAAAAGAGCTTTGAAACACAATGAAAGATGTTTGGAGTTTTATTTGAGTTATTCATTTAAACTTTTGGTCTAAGAGATGCTGATTTGAAACCGTTGTTACATACAGTTACGGCATTTCCTGTTTCTGCCGGAGAGAGGGGAGGCCGTCCCAAAGCTTGCTGCTGTAATTTACTCCCTCCATCTGACAGGATGGAGCCTCGTTGAGCTGCGAGTGTGGCTACAGACGGAGTTCACTCCTTCACGGAGGGGTAGGGTCGAGGGAGTGGTTTGGGATTGGGCCGTACTTTCCACTTGCCCGCTCGGGCCACTAAAAATATTGCTTTGAAAAAAATACCTGTGGTGTAGGTATTTTGACTAGCAATTTAGTGAAATTGTTTCGTTTATTAACGCTTGTAGCGCCAGGAAAAGGGAGTCGGAGGCGGTGTATTCAGAACGGAGTTCCACTCTTTATTATCCATTAAATATAGAGAGGTCAACACATCGTCTGCTCTGCTTAACGAGCTAGCAGGAATGGAGGCTAACTCTCCAGGTGTTCCCACTAAAGGGTCCGTGTGGCAACACAATAAGAGAGGTGAATTATGTCCCATAACGTGTCACCACACAAGCCCCCCCAGAATTCACGTGTAAACAAAATCCGTATGGCGGGGAGGAACAATCCGCCTGCCCCCACGAGACCTGCGCACCGGAGTCGGTACAGCGACCTCCGCCCGTGCGGCCCCTGACAGAGGAGGGACCGGAACAACAGGTCCACACTCCCTGACAGGAATCAAAGCCGGGGGTCGGCCCCGTCTCGGCGGCCGAGCCAGCACCACCGGGCCGGTCCACGTCCAAGTGAGCAGCCTTCACCCGGTCAACCGAGACGTGCTCAGCCTTACCGCCCATGTCGACCACCAGGTGTTTTTCACCGTGTTCCAAAACCCGGAAAGGTCCGTCGTAAGGGGGCTGCAGGGGGCCTCTGTGTGCGTCGTGATGGATGAAGACGTGCCCAGCTGAGCGTAGCTCCGCGGGAACTTGAGACCCTGGCGCACCGTGCTGAGTAGTCGGGACTGGAGCGAAAGCCTCCGCCGCGTCACGCAGAAAAACTCGCTGGGCCGTGGCAGACCAGGGAGCTGATGCATTTGGGAGGAAATCCCCCGGAACTCTCAGCGGCTGACCGTAGACCATCTCCGCTGTAGAACACTGCAGATCTTCCTTAGGTGCGGTCCTCAGGCCCAGCATCACCCAGGGCAGCTTGTCGACCCAGTTACCGTCCGTAAGGCCAGCCTTGAGGGACGCCTTGAGGGACGCCTTGAGGGACGCCTTCATGGAGCGATGAAAGCGCTCGCAGAGGCCGTTAGCCTGAGGGTGGTAAGCGGTAGTCCTGTGCAGCTTGACCCCCAAACCGCCTGCCACAGCGTTCCAGAGCTCGGACGTGAACTGAGAGCCCCTGTCTGAGGAAATGTCTGACGGGGTGCCAAAACGACAAACCCACGTTGCAATGAAGGCCCGGGCAACGTCTGCGGCTGATGTCGAAACGAGCGGAACTGCCTCCGGCCAACGGGTCGTTCTATCCACCATGGTGAGGAGGTAGGAAAACCCCTGAGAGGAAGGCAACGGACCAACCAGGTCAATGTTGACGTGATCAAACCTCCTCTCAGGCACCAGGAAACGCTCCAACGGGGCCTTCGTGTGGCGGTGCACCTTAGCGCGTTGACAAGCCACGCACTCCCTGGCCCAAGTCCTCACATCCTTTTTCAGCCCATGCCAGACGAACTTCGCGGCCACCAAGCGCACCGAAGGTTTAACGCCGGCGTGTGATAGGCCGTGCACCGCTTCGAACACAGAGCGCCTCCAGCTGGCAGGGACGACAGGCCGCGCCAGGCCCGTAGAGACGTCACACAGGAGGGTAATGCCCGCGTCGCCGAACACTACGTCCTCCAAGCGCAGCCCCGCGCCCTCCACCTTCAGAGCCTGGACGCCGGGATCTGTGACCTGGTCCGCCGCCATGCGAGTATAGTCCAGGCCCAACTGGACGGCACCGATAACGACTCTGGAGAGGCAATCAGCAACCAGGTTCGACTTGCCAGCCACGTGCTTAATGTCCGTAGTGAACTCTGATATGTAGGAAAGCTGCCGCTGCTGACGTGCCGACCAAGGCTCCGCCACTTTTGACATGGCGAAGGTGAGCGGCTTGTGGTCGACAAACGCCGTAAATTCACGGCCTTCCAGCATGAAACGGAAGTGCCGCACGGCCAAATAAAGTCCAAGGAGCTCTCGGTCAAAGGCGCTGTACCTGCGTTCTCTGGGCGTCAGCTGGCGGCTGAAAAATGCGAGCGGCTGAAAAAGGCGAGCGGCTGAAAAAGGCGAGCGGCTGAAAAAGGCGAGCGGCTGAAAAAGGCGAGCGGCTGAAAAAGGCGAGCGGCTGCCAAGCGCCCTCCACCCACTGCTCGTGCACTGCGCCGACCGCGTAGTCCGATGCGTCCGTGGTGATGGAAATGGGAGCCGTAGATGATGGGTGTGCCAGCAAAGCCGCCTGAGCCAACGCGGTCTTGACCTCAGCAAAAGCGACGTCCGCCTCTGCTGTCCAGTCGATCGCCTGGACGGGGGTCTTGCCTTTCAACGCTTCATACAGCGGCCGCATGATGTGTGCGGCCCGGGCGATGAAACGGTGGTAGAAGGTCACCATCCCCAGAAACTCACGGAGCGACCGGGCTGTGAGCGGGCGAGGAAAAGCCGCAACAGCCTCCACCTTCGCTGGCAGAGGTGTCGCACCGCCCTTGGTGACGCGGTGCCCCAGGAAATCAATGTCAGACACCCCGAACTGGCACTTTGCCGGATTGATGATTAATCCGTGTTCGTTGAGCCGTGTGAAAAGGGCTCGGAGGTGGGACAGGTGCTCCTGCACTGAAGCGCTGGCGACGAGTATGTCGTTGAAGTAGACAAACACAAACGGCAGGTCCCGCAGTACCGAATCCATCAGGCGCTGGAACGTCTGAGCGGCATTCTTGAGTCCAAAAGGCATCCGCAGGAACTCAAAAAGTCCAAAAGGTGTTATCACTGCCGTCTTGGGAATGTCCAGGGGGTGCATGGGCACCTGGTGGTATCCACGCACCAGGTCCACCTTGGAAAACACCCCTGTACCGGCCAGATGCGCCGAAAGGTCCTGAATGTGCGGCACTGGATAGCGGTCAGGCGTAGTGGCGTCGTTGAGTCGGCGGTAATCCCCGCACGGGCGGAACCCGCCGTTCGGTTTGGGGACGACGTGCAGGGGGGAAGCCCAAGGACTGTCAGAGCGGCGGACAATGCCCAGGCGCTCCATGGTTGCAAACTCCGCCCTCGCCACAGCCAGCTTAGAAGGGTTCAACCGCCGGGCCCTGGCGTAGACAGGAGGCCCCTCGGTAGTGACGTGGTGCTCCACGCCATGCTTAGTGGTAAGCGCAGAGAAGGTGGGCTGCGACAGGTCTGGAAACTCGGCCAACAGTCTGAGAAACGTGTCTGCCCCTGACAGCGAGCCCGACAGCCCGTCGTACGCTGCGCTGCCAAGTGTGCACACGAGGGAAGAAAACGTCAAGGCATCAATCAAACGCCTATTCTTAACGTCCACTAAGAGTCCATGAGCACACAAAAAATCCGCTCCGAGGAGGGGAAAAGAAATGTCCGCTGTCACGAAATCCCAGCTGAAACGCTGTCCTCCGATGCACAAACACATAGGCCTCACGCCGTACGTGCGAATGGGACCGCCGTTAGCCGTCGTCAATCGCGGTCCGTGCCCTCCCCGGGTGACGTCTTCACTCGACGCGGGAACTACGCTCCGTTGAGCGCCCGTGTCACACAGAAACAGGCTCCCCGAAACGCTGTCGCTGACGAAGAGGAGCCTGCACGTGCCGCCGACGCTCAGGGCCACTACCGAGCGCCGGCCCCTCCGTTTCCCGGGGGTTTGTAGCTGCACGGAGCGATGCATTTCTTCGCCCTTGCCCGAAACGTGCGTGGTAAGAGCACTCTCCGGTGTCTCCACGCCGGCTTGCCACAGCCGTGTCCGGCCCCCGCCATGCTGTCTTGACTGCAGATGGGCCGCTGAGCGTCGCGGCTAACGTCTCTGCACCGGGCTGTTGTGTAGCCAGGAAAAAACGATCCGCTTCCTCAGCCAAGGCACGCGGCTCCGTGACAGGCGTGTTGGCCAGCGCCGTCTGGACCCGGGGAGGCAAGTGACGCAGGAAAATCTCCGTGAATAAAATCCGGGGATCTTCCCCCCCTAGCAGATTTAGCATTTTCTCCATTAGCTGAGATGGCTTGCTGTCTCCCAGGCCTTGAATGTCAAGTAACTGGCGGGCCCTCTCCTTAGCAGATAAGCTAAATGTCTTAAGGAGAAGGGCCTTAATCGCCTCATATTTGCCATGATGTGGGGGGGCTGCGATGAATCCCACCAACCTGGACGACGTAGAGCAGCCCAGCGCTGCTAACACATGGTAGTATTTCAGGTCCCCGTCACGGACCTGTCGGCAGGCGAAGTGCGCCTCTACATGTGCGAACCATGCCTCCGCGGCGTGCTCCCAGAATTCCGGCAGCTTTACGAACACATCGCGTTCAGCCATGCTCGTTAATTTTCCGGAAACTTTCTCGGAAACGTCAGGGTCACCAGTGTAGCGCCAGGAAAAGGGAGTCGGAGGCGGTGTATTCAGAACGGAGTTCCACTCTTTATTATCCATTAAATATAGAGAGGTCAACACATCGTCTGCTCTGCTTAACGAGCTAGCAGGAATGGAGGCTAACTCTCCAGGTGTTCCCACTAAAGGGTCCGTGTGGCAACACAATAAGAGAGGTGAATTATGTCCCATAACGTGTCACCACACGCTACAACATAGCGTTCCGTGAGTCGGTTGTCGTTGTTGGGGGAAAAGCAAACAGCTGTTTGCTGCGGAGCGCAGTGCGAGCAGGCTCCTGTGAGCGGGAGCGCGCTCCTTCACTACAGACTATCGCGCCACCTAACCATTCGCCAAAATGTTTTTAATACCAGCAGTAACCAGCCAAGCGCCGTGAAAAAAAATATCTTCAAATAAAAGAAAGTCACCGGAGGAGTTAAAGGAGAGTGACAGGGAGCATGAGAAGAAGAGGGAGAGAAAGTTTCAACCAGCTTGATCGATGTTGGCTTCTATAGAGTGGTGCAGTGACGCGTTTTTAAAACCTTTTATAATCTATCGATTAGATTTATGATTCGAAAATTATAAAAGTAGGATAGACATGTGGAGATTATCCGGCTGAACAAAACGTGCATTTATCAAACAGGTATGTTTTCCACAGACCTTATTTCCAGCTATTTTCCAAAACCCTGTGGAGAAATCCCATTGCTTTTTGTCGAGGGAACCAGCAGCTTACTTCCTGGTTTTAGGACGCGTCACTGCACCTCTCAATATGATGTCAATATAAACAAGGTCTTCTGTCGGCTCTGTACATCAATGCCGACCTATGCTGACAAGTAAGTGAAGAGTAGACAATATAAAGGTATTGGCGAAATGTCCCAGCAGTTTAGGATAATGAAGGCTCTAATCAAATCAATTACATGGCCATTACATTTCTAACTCCTAATGACAGGAAGGCAGAAAGTGCATTATACAAATAATAATACTCATAATAATAGCAGACATTTTTTAACAATGACCACAATAACATTATTTTAATAAACCAAATATGAACAATTGAGGAAAATGAGGAAGAACTGATTATTCAAATGTTGTAGTACAAGTAGTAATGTAGTTAGTGCATAAATTACTATTGCAACAAATGTGTTAATTTTCTTCATTATTAGTCGATTTTTTTTTTGGTGGACGAATGCTCCGGGCCAGTGGTTACAATGGTGGGGCCAGTGATAATACAATTCCACCGGCCCGGAGGGCCAGTGGAATTCTTTTAACAATGACGGACAAATCTGAAAGCAGTCCGTCATTTTGACAGATTAGAACAAACTCGGAACAGCGGCAAAGTTTCCCCGCAGCGAGGCTCCGGTGTTATGCCGTGTTAGGCATGCCCTCTAAAAAGGAAATTATACCATTTCCAAACCTAACTGTGCCGTACAAATCATCATGTCCGTGAGTTTTGGCGTTTCATTTTATCTTCACTCCACTGGCTGCCCGTTCATTTGAGGATTCATTTTAAAACTCTTTTATTTACTTTTAAAGCCCTGAATGGCCTGGCCCCGCCGTACCTCTCTGAGCTGTTACACAGCTACACGCCCACTCGCACTCTCAGGTCAGCTGATCAGTTGCTCCTGAGGGTGCCAAAAACAAAGTCTAAGCGCAGAGGGGACCGTGCTTTCTCTGCTGCCGCCCCTAAACTGTGGAACGACCTGCCCTTGCTCATCAGACAGGCTCCCACACTGACTGTTTTTAAATCCCGTCTGAAAACCCACCTCTTCTCCTTGGCATTCAGAAACAAGTAGAGTGTTGCTTTTATTTGCTTTCAGTGGTCTATTGTTTTTATTATATGCCTGTTATTTATTTTTTAATTATTACGTTTATTCCGGTTTGTTTTGTGTTTGTATCTTGTATTTTAAATGTATTTATATTATGTTGTGTACAGCACTTTGGTCTGAAGGTTTTTAAAGTGCTATATAAATAAAGTTGGATTGGATTACGTTTTGTAGACTTGGAGAAGGCGTATGACCGGGTTCCCAGGGAGTTACTGTGGGAGGTGCTGCGGGAGTATGGGGTGAGGGGGTCTCTACTCAGGGCCATCCAATCTCTGTACTCCCAAAGCGAGAGCTGTGTCCGGGTCCTCGGCAGTAAGTCGGACCCATTTCCGGTGAGGGTTGGCCTCCGCCAGGGCTGCGCTTTGTCACCAATCCTGTTTGTAATATACATGGATCGGATTTTGAGGCGTAGTCGTGGGGGGGGGGGTCTGCAGTTCGGTGGACTAAGGATTGCACCACTGCTTTTTGCAGATGATGTGGTTCTGATGGCTTCATCGGTCTGCGACCTTCAGCACTCACTGGATCGGTTCGCAACCGAGTGTGAAGCGGCTGGGATGAGGATCAGCACCTCCAAATCTGAGGCCATGGTTCTCAGCAGGAAACCGATGGACTGTCCACTCCAAGTAGGGAATGAGTCCTTACCCCAAGTGAAGGAGTTCAAGTATCTCGGGGTCTTGTTCTCGAGTGAGGGAACAATGGAGCGTGAGATGGGCCGGAGAATCGGAGCAGCGGGAGCGGTATTGCAGTCGCTTTACCGCACCGTTGTGACGAAAAGGGAGCTGAGCCAGAAGGCAAAGCTCTCTGTCTACCGGGCCATTTTCGTTCCTACCCTCACCTATGGTCATGAAGGATGGGTCATGACCGAAAGAACGAGATCGCGGATACAAGCGGCCGAGATGGGTTTCCTCCGCCGGGTGGCTGGTGTCTCCCTTAGAGATAAGGTGAGAAGTTCGGTCATCAGGGAGGGACTCGGAGTTGAGCCGCTCCTCCTTCGCGTCGAAAGAAGCCAGTTGAGGTGGTTCGGGCACCTAGTTAGGATGCCACCTGGGCGCCTCCCTAGGGAGGTGTTCCAGGCACGTCCAGCTGGGAAGAGACCAAGGGGTAGACCTAGGACCAGGTGGAGGGATTATATCTCTTCGCTGGCCTGGGAGCGCCTTGGGATCCCCCAGTCAGAGCTGGTTGATGTCGCCAGGGAAAAGAAAGTTTGGGGCTCTCTGCTGGAACTGCTACCCCCGCGACCCGACCACGGATAAGCGGGAGAAGATGGATGGATGGATGGATGGATTACGCTGTGCACGCTCCTGCGAGGTGCAGCAGCCATGCATAACACGGTGCATGTGAACTGTCCCTCCCCCCCGTTGACAGTTCACAAGCATGCTCTTCCCCTCCCCCTCGTCAGAGTTGTGTAAAGGTTTTTTTTACGATCCTGTCCGTCAAAGTTTTACGATCCTGTCCGTCAAAATGACGGGCAGCGAAAAAGTCTAGCGCAACCTCTGACCCTGATATATGTGTGTTTCCTCTGGCAATACAGAATATGAATGGATATGCTCACAAGAGAAAGCATTCATCAGCATTAATGCTTTCTTCAGTGGCACCTGGGCAGAAAGGGAGCACCAGTAAATAACCGTCCTATTTCTTGAGGCTATGAACTTTCAGATGGACACTCTAAAAGCATTTGGCATCTCTTTACATGTTGGCTTCCTTGTAGCCAAACAAGGGTTGAAAGGGTAGAGAAGAAGTTTGAAATTGTTGAAAGTGCAAAGTTTGACTGAACAGGGTCTGGTCCCATTGCCGCTTTTTCAGCTGTGTTAGAGGCATATAGGCTACCTCAAACACCTCAGATTCAAGCAACTTAAAAGCAACTTTATAAACTAAGTTGGACATGTTGACTTTAGGGATGCACGATAATTATCGGCCCGATAATATACAATATATTTTTTGGGTAAAAAAAAAGAAAAAAATACTGCGGTGTGGGTGGATTGGGATGAGGGGCGCTTGTTTTTCACTCAGCTCCTCCCGTTTTGCCAGTACTGTGGTATTAGTGGTTTAGGAAGAGGGGAGTTCTTCACAAATCCAGCGCTCCCTAATACTTCGAACCTGATCAGTCACCTGAAACATCGCCATCGCTACGATGGTGTGTTAAAAGCGTACGAAGACAATAATACAATACAAAGTGTGTGTGTGTGTGTGCGTGTGTGTGTGTGTGTGTGTGCGCACATGCGCGTTGGAGCTATGTGCAACTCAAGGCATATGCTCGAACCGGAGCTGCCTGGACGCTGTAATCATGTTGCTCACTATCCGTGCTGAGTGTGCTGACTTTTCGTACAATGTCCCACTGTCTGGCTTCCTGCATAAAGTCAAGTGCTCGGCGCAGTTGTGGCGAAATGTCGCTCCTCTGTTTTCATTTAAACAGCTCCTTATATCCGTTAGCGCAGCTAGCTAGCACCAGATGCTAACAACAACAATGCACGTAAGGTCTCTCTCTCTCGCTCGGGCCACACATACACACACCCTCCCGGTCCTCCAGATGGCCAGTCGGTGCCTGCCGGTGAGCGTGGAAGTGTGGTCTGCCACAAGCGGGCGGCAGGAGCGGGGCTGTCAGCATCAGCTTGTAGATGGTATTTTAAACTGAACTGAAACTACGGGGCGGCCAAGGAAAAAAAATACACATGCGTTAATCGCGTTAAAATAATTAGTGGCGTAAAAAAAATGTTGTTATCGGTATCGGTCTTGAGAAGCAGGAAGTTATCGGTATCGGTTTCAAAAAACCAATATCGTGCATCCCTAGTTGACTTCCATTTTGAATCCTTGAGTTTTATGTTTTTTGTCTGTCGCCATCTTGTTTTGTTTCTTTTTTATCCAAAAAGGACATCCAATTTGTACAATGCTGTGTTGGCAAGTCAAATTGAAATGTCGCTCCACCAACTTTGTCATTTATTTTCCTTTAAATGGGACCTTTATTAACAACTGGGACATCATGGCATAGCCTATTGAAGAACACTCAACACTATTGATGAGACCATAATCCAACCCAGTCTCACGGCATTTCGTGTTATAGTCACAACATTTAATCTATTGGATGGATCTTTGCTTATCTTTCTTACAGTGCAGACGCTTTTCTGCTTGCTCTTGCCTCTGCTTACTTTTTATGCTGATTGTCCTACTCTTATTCTCTGAAAACTTCGAGCAGCGGCTCCTGGACATTAACTTATCACTGGGACAGTTCATCTTCGTAAATAGACGGAGGGTTTCAGCCATATTTCAACATTTTTACGACGACCTCAGTCTTACAGTAGCGTGGCCTAGCAACAGCTAAAGCCTGGTAGGCTACTGCATGCTATTTAGCTTAAGCTAGTTGGTAGCAAAATGCCTCCGTTCTCTACAGATGACTTCCACAAACTTATACAGAAGATGGCTGTGTTGGAAATGAAAATGCAACGGTTGGAAGTTAACGTGGAAGTGAATGGACTATGTCGTGGGAATGACACCACTTTACCAGTGTTGCAAAATAATGGAAAAGGGTATGCTAACTCACAGCTAGTTAGCAGCTACAAGGAGGGCTGTGTACTGGGTAATAAATCTACAAGTGGTAGTCCTCCCTGGAACTCTCTGGGTGCAAAGCCTAAGAGTAAATCATTTCCATGGGATTTGGGAGGACGGATAACAGGCAGAGCCCAGCGCTCTGAACTCTGTGATGCGACCGGCTGGCCTGCATTGTTATCACCCAGGAAGAGCGCCTCTTCAACCCCTAAACAGCCGTGGACAGCTGCTAAAGGGAGAACTACAAAAAATCCTCCTAAACCACCAAGTGTGCCAATCCAGAACAGATACGCTCCGCTGACCGAGAGCTGGAGATTTCTTTCTGATGACCTGGATAACCTGTCCTCTTCACACAGCAGGGTAAGGACCAATAGCTACTCCAAAAGTAAAAGGCTAGAGGGAAAGCTAACGACTGGGCCTGAAACTCTGATTGTGGGTGACTCTGCTGTAAGAGATGTAAAAGGTCTGTGTAGTAAGAACAACACCAAAGTACACTGTTTTCCCAAGGATGTGGTCTCTGACTTGGCTGAGAAGATCCTGCATATTGGGGCTGAACATCCGACTGTGAAGAATGTGGTACTGCACATTGGAACAAATTATGTTGTGAAACAACAGTCAGAAGTGCTGAAAGAAGACTTTAAATGTTTGTTGGAAACTGTCAGCTCTCTAAATGCAGAGGTGTTCATCAGTGGCCCTCTACCGCCAGTCAGAAGAGGAGTGGAGAGATTCAGCAGATTGTTTGCACTGAACACCTGGCTTTCAACTGCCTGTACTGACCATTCTGTCCATTTTATTGACAATTTTAACTTTTTCTGGGATCGCAGACATCTTTTCAAGGCAAATGGAGTTTGCCTGAACAAGTCAGGAGTGAAATTGTTTATCTCTAACATATTCAACTGCCTGCGTCATCAATCTGTTCCCTCTGCCAAGGACAAGCGGCAAGAGGAATCAAAACAGGAGAAAGACACAACACATCGCGCAGAAAACCCTGAAGAAGTATCACTGCACCCGCCTGAGGAATGTTCTGATTATGGGAGACCTATGGCCAGTGTTGGGACTAACGCGTTACTTTTTAAATTCAGTAACTCAGTTACCGTTACTACATGGTGCGTTACTCCGTTACTGCGTTAGTTTTTTTATATAGTCAACAGCCAGGTGAACAGAGATGAGAACTGTACTTAAGTACAGTACTTGAGTAAATGTACTTAAAGACTTCCTGTGTCACATGCGGAGACGGGCTGTGGGCGTGTTTGTGTTGTTTACTAACAAGACTATCATGGCGGCGGCGGAGCTCAAGTCTAGTTTCTCCACCTGGAGATATTCTCACTATTTCACTTTTGTCGAGCACAAAGAAAAGAATGTTTTAGTTGAATGTAAGTTGTGTCCTGGCGGGTCAAAGAGCCTATCTACTGCCCAAACCAGTCATTCAAATCTCTTAAAACATCTGCAAAAACAACATGCTGGGACGAAGCTAGTAGCTAAGACCACAGAGACTCAGCCGACGCCACTCCACCTGCACCTAAGCAACAGCGGCTGGATTTTAACCAAGGGACTGCTAGCCAGGGAAAAGTCGATAAAGCCATTGCACGGTATGTTGTAGAACACATGCAGGCTATTGCTACAGTGGAGTCACCCGCTTTCAGGGAGCTAGTTAGCATGATAGCATGTCAGGGCAGCACACGGCATATGGGACGGAACACTTTTTCCAACTACCTGGAGAAAGAATATACAAAAATGTAAAGCCAGCTAATATCGATGCTATCCAGATTGCATATAATGCATGTCAAGTTGATCAACAGATTGTATTATTCTCCAATGCAATAACAGTACTGAAATGAAGGCTATAACGGCATTAATATAATGGGAGCCCTTTTTTTAAGTAACTAAAACGTTACTTTTCACAGTAACGCATTACTTTTTGGTGTAAGTAATCAGTAAAGTAACTGAGTTACTTTTGAAATGAAGTAACTAGTAATGGTAACTAGTTACTGGTTTTCAGTAACTAGCACAACACTGCCTATGACACAAATGGAGGAGTCTCCACTGCCCATCACCCTCCCTGTCAACGCCTTTGAGGATACTCTTAATTCATCCCCCAGCTCTCTCTACTCTCCGCTCACCCTTTCACCCTCGCCCACCCCCCTGGAGTTCGATGACCGCATGTAGGCGACACGCAGGGTTGGCAGCATGTCCTTTACCCCCGCCCCTCAACGACGCCCACTAAAATCACCGAAGCAGAGATGCGCACCATCTCCCCCGGCTTCATCACCATGCCTACCACAATCATCCAAACCAAAACAATACAAGGAAGATGGAAGCCGATTTCCAAACCCCCCTTTCTACAGTGTAGCCCTCACCCTGCCCTCCTATGATGAGAGGAGCAGGGTGGTGGGTCCTCCCTCCCCTTCAAAGCCTGATAGGGATGTGTGTGTACAAAACACTGCAAACTGATATCTGCTGGCTCCAGGCTCAAGGGCGTATGGCACTCTCAACTCTTTCCAGGACATGCCGGGGCCCTGCCTGCCTGTAGCTTTGCCGATATCTGTGTTGATAGGTAATAGATTAAGAGCGGTGAATCATCTTAGAAACAGGAAGCGCTCAAACGTTTGTGTGAGTTTATCTAATTTAGCAGTGATTCCATGTCAGCCACAGCTTGTTACAAAAAACCTGACTGATAGTGTGTTTAACAAACTTAAACTAGCTTTATTAAATGTCAGGTCTTTGGCAGGAAAAACATTTTTAATCAATGATTTTATCACTGAGCACAATCTCGATTTTATGTTTTTAACAGAAACTTGGATTGAACAAAATAACAGTGCAGCTGTTCTTATCGAATCAACCCCTCCCAACTTTAGTTTTATGAGTCAGGAAAGAATGCATAAGAAAGGAGGTGGAGTTGCTATTCTGTTCAATGATTTCCTTCAATGCAGGAAGACATCTTATGGGAACTTTGCTTCTTTGGATATGTGGCCCTTCAGCTGAAATGCTCCTCTCGAGCTCTGTTCCTAAATATCTATAGACCACCCAAATACTGTGCAAGCTTTTTTGATGACTTTACTGAACTGCTGTCTATAGTGTGTATTGACTTTGACCGTCTAGTCATTGTTGGTGATTTTAACATCCATGTTGACAACCCCCAGGACAGAGGGGCAAAAGAACTGTTTTGTGTTCTTGATAGCTATGGACTGACTCAGCATGTGACGGAGCCCACACACAATAACACACACACTCTGGACTTAATTATCTCAAAGGGTCTGAATATCTCTAAGATTGTGGTGACTGATGTTGCACTCTCTGACCATTCCTGTGTTTTCTTTGAGAGCTCTATTTCTGTTCACAAATGTTTTCAAAAAGAGATAACCACAAAGCGATATTTAACTGAAAATACTAGGGAAATGTTTACTCAGAATTTTTCTTCCACACTTTCCCCTGCTAACATCTCAGTAAATGAGCTAGTAGATCATTTTAATTCAAAAATTAAAAATGTTATAGATGCCATTGCTCCAACTAAGGTAAAGGAAGTGTCTGGCAAGAAAATATCTCCATGGAGAAAGGCCATGACCGTGAAAACAGAAAAAAGAGAATGTCGAAAAGCTGAACGCAGGTGGCGAAAAACAAATCTCCAGGTTCACTTTGAAATCTATAAAGAGAGACTTGGCCTTTATAATTTGGAATTGAAAAACGCACAACAATCGTTCTTCTCTGACATCATTACCTAAAACAAAAACAACGCACGTGCCTTGTTTGCTACCGTCGACGGACTAACTAACCCCCCAGTGTCAGTAGCCTCTGAATTTCTATCCACCAGGGAGTGCAATGATTTTGCCTTCTTCACTGACAAAATTCAGAAAATCAGACAAGCAGTCAGTGCCTCTGCATCAGGTACAGCACATGTGTTGTCTCTGTGTCCACTTAACATCAATTCAAACACCATGACACAATTCCATCAGATTAATGATAAAAACCTAGAGGACATTATACAACTTCTGAAGTCCTCCTCCTGCTGCCTTGATATTATTCCAACAGGATTTTTCAAAGATGTTTTGCCTTGCATGGCCTCAGATCTACTTCATATAGTAAACAAATCTCTTCACTCAGGTATTTTTCCACAGGCCCTGAAAACTGCAGTCATTAAACCGCTCTTAAAAAAGAATAATCTATGCTTCAGTAATGAACAATTACAGGCCCATATCAAACCTCCCATTTCTAGGTAAAATCATTGAAAAAGTTGTTTTTCAACAGTTGAGTAATTTCTTGCATTTAAATAACTGTTTTGAGGTGTTCCAGTCAGGCTTTCGTCCAAACCACAGCACTGAGACTGCTCTTGTAAAGGTCTTTAATGACATCCACTTAAACACAGACAGTGGCAGAACTTCAGTGTTAGTATTATTAGATCTCAGTGCTGCGTTTGACACTGTTGACCACAGAATATTACTAGACCGACTGGAAAACTGTGAGTGTTTTCAGCTGTGTGTGTGATTATGCAAATGAGCTGTGTGGTTGCCCCAACATCATTGGCTGTCATCTCCTGGTCCACTTCCGAGGACACTGATTGGAGCACGCCGGGCCCGACGTTCTCCAATCCCTGTGCAAGCCCAGCGCACACCTGCTGGAGAGGACTACAAAGCTGGGGACAATCATCACTCTCGAGGCTCTGTTGAGTGAACAGACGCCTCTCGCATTTTGCTCTTCATTCTGTGGTTAATCTTGTGTGTTTATCTCCGTGTGATATTGTGTGTAGAGTGTAGAGTAGGTTAGTTAGTGTTTAGAGTATCGTTAGGATTTGTGACTGTTGCCTTTAGTTAGCTGTGTGTTTTGTGTAGACTCCCTTTGTTAGTTGTACCACTCTTGAAGTGAGGTTTTGTTTGGTTCTTTAGTTAGGGTACTAGTATTTATTTTCCCCACATATGCCATTAGACTCCTTTTTTAGAGTCCTCCTTTTGTTCGGTTATTTGTCAACCGGTGCCCTTTTGGCCCTTTTGTTTGTTTCAGGCTGCCTGCCTGCCATTTTGTTACACCTTGCTTTATAATAAAACCACTTATAATTAATACCAATACCACTCTGGTCGTGTCGCTTCCCTTTGGTTCCCCTAGCCCAGGGGTATTCAACTAAAATTCAACGAGGTCCAGTTAGAGAAAATGTCCCCATGCAAAGGTCCGGAACATCAAAATGTCTAACTTGCTTTATGAATTTGTGTGATATATATTGAAGTAGCCTGTAGCTTTATCAACGTCTGCATGTAATCAACAACTGACTGCCAATCAAATAAAGAAAGTACAATTCAAAAACAACTATTTATTGTCAATTAACATTGAAATATACAGTGGATATGTGTAATGTTCCTCTCGGGCTGCATTTAAAAATAAAATAGAGAAAATAAATAAAATAGCTTTTGAAAATATGTGCATCTTAAAGTGATTAATTTTAGATAAATAAAATAAAGTGTAGCAGCAGCTTGAGTTTCCATTTTTCTTTGTTAACCGTTTCACATCATGACTTGACAGTTTCCGACGATTATAGAACAATATCAGTCTTTACACATCATAACAATTGAACAGTTTCAAAGTTTCTCTTTCTTTCCCTTTTACATTGCAGTCCCTCTCTCACTTTGTTTTATTCAGTGCGAGGCTGGAGCTTGTCCTGCCAGGAGTTTGTAAATCTGGGCTGAAATGGTGTCAGGGCCATTCTCACACACACATGCATGTGCTCATTGGTTACAGTGATGCAAACACAGGTATGGTGAAAAAAGAGAGAACTATTCGAAGCAGAAAAAAAACTGCGTAATATACCATCTGACAAAGGCCTGTGCTATAATGCTTCAATTAACTGGCTATTCTTTCTAATATACTCAGATCAATAGGAGACAGAGATGTTAAGTTAAAAATCAAGGGTTTTTATTATTATTTACAGCAGGGGTGGGGAACCTTTTTCCTTTCAATTTTTACAACATCCTCCGAGGGCCGTACAAATGATTGAACTCAACCTCTGCTTAAAAAAACTAAACTCACAGCCCATTCATTTGGCCTTTCTTTCATGCTGTGCAAAGAAAAAGCAACCTCTTAATCCAGATATCTCACCATGACTCACGTATGCATGCATGTGCACGGTGTGGTGTGACTACCAAAACAGAAAGATATGAACACAAGATGTGTGCAAATGTATTTAGTATCCTATCCATGTGAACATGATTTAAGTGGGGGGGGGCCTAACCTCCTCTAGGGGGGCATGTTCCCTCGGGAAGATTTTTTTTTTAAATATTGAAGTTAAAAGCATCAATCTGGTGCACTTTGAGAGCAACATGAAGAGATCTATGGATACATCTCTCAACACCCATATGAAACAGAACTGTAAGCAGATTTTTCTTTTTGGATATTTTACAAATCACTCACAACTTTTTTGTTACTGTCATATAGTATTTTATACCTGTTTTTCATTTACTCTCATTAATAACTATAATGATCATATCAAGGTGTGCCTTAACCTCACTGAGCTGAGGTTATGTGAGCCTCTCAGGAGAGAGCTCTCTTCCACCTGGTTGTAGAAAAGCTCTTTAAATTCGTTAGCATAGCTAGCTAACCAGATGCTAATAACAACAGATCGCCACTGTGCTTACAACTAAAGACACAGCCACGCAAGCACTGCGGCATGTGTACGGCTCCTTATGGGTACTGCAATATTTGAAGGGCTGGAGCGGCGTTCCGGTGCTCTCTGTCAGTACTCCTTTCAGACGGGACATATACCACGTGAAGACACGTTATGCTCGTGTTGTGTTCAAGGAACCTGTCCTTGGCCAGGAAAAACAGGTACTCGCTTGTTTAATTATTTGTGCGGTCTAGATTTCTTCTTTTTTGAAGTGAGAAGTTGTCCGTCAGTCGGACTGACGGACGGACTCCCCACCCCCAAAACTAAAACTCTTCGGTTCTCCACGAATTACACAAGTCACCCAAATCAGTGTTAAAAAAGCGGGAGGTGCGGAAAAATCCCCTATTAATGTATTGATTATAGCTCCGGGTCCGTAGAGGTCGGTGTCTGGGTCCGGATCCGGACCGCGGTCCGCCTGTTGCCGACCCCTGCCCTAGCCCAATAGGGAACGTAACACATGGGGGCTCGTCCGGGATAAATAAATGAATTCCTGGGGTTAAGTGTTTTTTTACAGCTAAAAACAATTTGGTAAGTGTTAGGGAAATTATTGACCTAGACTCCTAGATATGACGTACAGGACCAACCCTGACGTTTGTTTATCTCCTTTAAGCACATAGGCTGCTTGAGCCATAAATGTTATTGTTCCCATGCTGTGACCGGTCAACACTAGGTCACAGATTGTCTGTTGTTGTGGGTGCACTGGGACACTTCCTTCTTTGTTGTTTGTGGACTCCAAGGTATGACATCTTCGAGGCCATAAGTGACGGACGCAAGTGACTCAGTGTGCCCAACTGGTTAAACTATCTTATCAGATATGTTGATTACTCTCTTTGAAACCAGTTAAATGGGGTTTAAACAAGAGAGAGGTTCTCCAGAATTGACGTGGCAACCACCCGTGCAGTCAGACCGTGACTGTGTGACTTGTGATGTGAATTCTCCGGCCGTAACTCCAAATAAACCTCCAGTGTTTGACATTGAAGCTCCTGCTCTACCCTGTCTCTTTCCTGAGTCGGTGACTCCCACTGCATTGCTGCACAGAAGTTTCCATAACAATTTGGCGTTGTCGGCAGGATACCAACACATTTTCAGAGCTGGTAAGTGTGATTTTCAAATCTACATTTGGACATTGCCTTACCAGAATCTGTGATTGACGGTATCCTAAAATTACCTGTGAAACTGAGCGGCTGCGTTTCGTTTTGGTTAAATGAACATTTGGGGATAAAAAAACCCAAAGAATCAGTGTCTGGGGACTCAGTCCTGGCTGATTTCCTCTGTGTGTGCTGCTCGGGACGGAAGTGCCATACAAGCATACACAGCTCATGTTTAGAGAGACCTTAAAGAAGGGCATCAGTGAAGTGGAGCTTCTGTGTGAATTGAAAGCAATGTAAAAGATTTGTATTGGACAAATCGCCGGATTCTGAGGATTTTAGCGGCCAAACACAGCAGTTGAAAATAAGCAGCCAGAGATATTTACTGCTATCGCCTCTCTGCAAAACACGGCTCCAGCTGCAGCCTTGGGAGTGTGTGTAAAACCTCCCCGTGTTTGTGAAACTGGAGAAGTGCAGGAAAGAGAGGGAGAAAGTCACAGCTTTTGTCTATAGGCTTTAAATAAACACTTTGTCATACAATCTAAATGTTGTGTTTTTTAGCGTTACTTGGTGATTTCAAAGAAAGCTCTCTGGGAAATGTTGACTTACTGTCTGTGTTCGATATGAAGCTAGAAGCTACCTTACAGTAGTAGTTGATCCTGAGTCCTGCCAGTTAAAGTGTTTCATAGTTAGCTTAGCTAAGCATCAACCTAGCACTGAAATATATATGGATGTTATGTGACGGTATTTCTGAGAAAAAGTCAGCTGAAATGGTGGCATAGTTGCCACTGCTTTACGTGTCGACAGCATGTTTGAACGTATTTGCAGCAGTACATGTGGCTGTCTGGCCACTGACGTTGCCATAACAACACCTGCATTTAAATGTGCAACCTCTTTTTGTGACAGATTTTGCATGAAAATATAATTCTTCTGATTGATATTTCCTATTGACAGCTAGTTTCTATGTGAACATTATGAGATGGACAGGCAGCTAACAAGCTTGTTATACACATATTTCAGATCAAAGCCAATCCAGTGGGGCTCCTGAAAGGGGCAAGGGACACTATGCTCCCAAATATTAAGCCTTGACCCCCATCTTAAAATTCATATGATCAAAAAATGATCTGCATTGTCGGAGGCCTTTTTTCCTCATTATCATGTCAAATTGTACAGCTTTCCTTAGTGTTGAATGCAGAAAGATGACTATATTAGAGTATTAAGTGAAAATGATTATATTACAGTTTTAAGTGAATATATTAAGTGAATTACTCAAACTGCATTTGTATAGGAATGATTCTGTCCTATTGGCAGATAACTACTCTTAACAGTGATATCTACAAGAGGTTTCCAATGTACATGTAACTATTTTCAATTGGTTAGTATTACATGTTGTGACAGTGTGGTGACACTCATTTTAATGAAGACAAATGTGTGTATCTTGAAATTCATTTATTTGACAGAGCTGGAAACTGATTGACTTACATACTTGTTTGTGTTTACCTACACAGTCATCACAGATGAGCCAAACAGAGTAGAGGATGAAGAAAGGAGAACAGGAGAAGGAGATACAACGGACAAGAATGACAATGGAGACAACAATGAACAGGAGCACCAGAACAGACAAGAGTCAATGGGTAACATGACTGATGTAGGGACTGCAGATACAGGGCCAAGGCAAGTGAGACATCACTGCTTTCCATCCAGCATGTTTGGCCAGCAAAATAGATAATTTCAACCGCAAACAGCAAGAGATGAGGGATTATTATTTCCTCCTTCCATCCCTTTTTTCTGTTTAATCTGATTACTAACAACTTCTAATATCGTTTATGATTTAATTGGAAAATAAAGTGTTTTTAAATAATAAACCCGTTTCTGATTCTGATTATTTGATTTGTTTTGACACATGGGTGTTGAGAGATGTATCCATATCTCTTGATGTTGCTCTCAAAGTGCACAAGATTGATGCTTTTAACTTCAACATTTAAAAAAAATCTTCCTGGGGGACCCCAGAGGAGGTGAGTTCCCCCCAAAATAGCACTTTATCTCTGCTTATGTAACTCCGGTGTAGTTTCCCCTCGGCAACAGATCACTCAGAGCTGGTGATTACTTTCCTGCATTTCAATGGACAGCATATAAAAAGGACACGTGAGCTGCATTGCTTAAGAGATCCTCTCATGCTATCTCTTACAAAATAAGTGTCCAGTCAACAACAAAACATCAGTGATCGTATAGTGGTAGTATATTTTTCACAAGCAGTGTGAAACATTAAACTTATACAAACTGGTGTACAAAACTCACATACCTGCGTTGATCTCCTGGACTGTCTCTACTCTTTCTTCTCCACATCTCTTGTCCACCATCAGAGATTGCAAACATTTCAGAAACAGCTAGAGGTAAGGGACAAACAACTTGTTCGCTGGGCATGTCAAAAACCTCCCTGCTTTGATCAAGACTTTATGGAGCCTATCAGCCCCTCTAGAAAAGGGACTGGAAAGCAAGCTTTGAACATGCAGTACCATCTACATGCTGTCATGTTCCAGACACTGCTCTCAACCACTCAGGGCTTCCAGACACTGCTCTCAACCACTCAGGGCCTGCTTAAATACCTGCAGAAAGAAACACTTGACTTGGTGCAGGCAGTGGATTACAAAACAGCAGTTGAGAACACACTGAAAAGTTACTGAAGTAACGAGAAAGCACATGAGGTCTATGACAAGACCAAGGCCCTGTGCAATGATCTTGATATTCCCCAAACTGTGACACAGAGGAAGAAGCGTAGAAACATCATCTTTGTAGTCAAGGCATCATGTGGAGCAATGTGAAACATTACACATAAATAAACTGGTGTACAAAACTCACATACCTGCATTTCAATGGACAGCATAAAAGGACTCGTGAGCTGGGTTCTGGTGCTCAGATTAGCTATTGATGATCTCGTTTTAATGCCATTGAACACGTCTTTTGATCAGATTGACAGCTACGGTGAGACGATCTCCCCTAGAAGCTCCGTAAAGGTACGTGTTGTGATGTCTGTGTTTGCTTCCCCTGTCGCGAGTTCGGATGACTCAGTGATGATACTATATACCTAAATAATCTGTGGAACCTCAGCTTTAATCGGATATCTTGTATGTGCAGCTATGATAAGTAATAAGGGTACTTTTATCTTGAGTTCTGTGCCAAAGTCCGTTAGCATTTTTCGCTCAGGGGTCATTTAGATGCTTCTTATGATACTTGTGTTTTGTTTTGGTAAAAATGGTTTGTATCGTCAGTTAGCTGAGATTATTATGAGTTATGAGTTAATCTGGTATAACACATTAATAGGTTCTTAAATATTAAGATCCCCTGAGACACAGTGTCGTGAAAAAAAAAGTAAAGTACCCGCCGGAACCTTGGGGCTTAACAGGTTAAAAAAAAACGCAATATATATCGCAGGGGAACAAAAAACCGCAATGTCAGTTTTTTTCAATATCGTGCAGCCCTAGTTAAAAGACAGGATTATCTCTGACTGAGCCTAGGTGGTGGTACCTTTTGGCCTAACTGACTTGTGACTCGTACACAGAAAAGAAGAAGGAAAACTACACGCATACACTGTAACTGTATGGACTTGATTACCAAGCTATAATTGTCACATGTCTCCCATTTGAATAATGTTAGTAATTATTATGTATACTAACCTAATAATTTGAGGCTGGTGTGTAGGAGCCATGAAACGTGTTTAGTAATCCTTTATGTTTTAATATAAGATATTTGTGACACAGGGAGGGTGACACAGGGCCGTTGTACTTTTTTGAAATTATTGCTTCGATTAATATAACAATGTACATGTCCAAGGAGTATAAGTTGATCATCCCAGTTTTCATTAAACTACATTATTTTGCAACAGAGTTTTTAATTTCAGCAAGTACTTTTTTGTAGCGTGTCACACAATATCAAACAGGCCCGGCCTCAGCCTCTCAGCGACTTTGTTTGTTTCCTGCTGTCGCTATACAGTAGGCTTGTTTGAGACGCGTTGCGGCTCGCCTCGAAAGTAGACGAGAATAGCCGATCGCAGCCGGGGGAGGTCTCAAAAAGCTCGCCTGAAGTCGGACAGCTCGGAGTCGGCTTCGTCTTCTTCTTCTTCTTCTTCTCTCGGTTTTTTGGCGGATTGCAAACAGCTTTAAGGTGCATACCGCCACCTCCGGATTCGGCTTGACTCGGTTTGCATTTATAAAGAATGCACACATGTGTTTAATCGTTAATGTCAGATATGTACTAAGTAAATACATTTGTTCCTGCTCAAGATTAGATTAAACTTTATTGTTATTGCACATATTACAGGTGCTGAGACAAAGAAATAAAGTTTAGCTTCTAACCAGGTGCAACAAGCAGTGAAGTGAAAAGTAATGTACACAATAGACAGAATAAAATATAGAATGAATTGAATGATGAATAAACAGTGAGGGGTATGAATACACTAGATATCAGCCTGTGAGCAGTATGAACAGTGTGTATGAATATGCCAAGATATATAAAGTATGAAAACCGTAAGCAGTGCAAGTATAGTATAACATATATAGATATTAATTACATGATGATAAACATTATGGAACAATGATGAAAAATGTGAATGGAAGTGGCGACGTAAAACTGACACAAAACAACAACAAACTTTTGCCGAGCCAATTGGAGAGTTTCATCAGCAGCACGGGGTAAAAACCACCAATGAGCGCTCAGCTCGAGATACCAGCCAGTCATTTCCCATCAAGCATTTCGCTTCCGCAGCCTGTGGAGAGGAACTGCGCCGCCTCGCTGCGCCTCGCTGCGCCTCGCTGCGCCTCGCTCTCACGGCCCGTCCACACAGCGGCGTGCGTTGACGGTTGCCGGCGGGCGTGTCTGACACTGGACCAACAACCAATCACATGAATCTCCCGCCCCTGACACACAAGCAGCGGTTTGATTGGCTAGAGCTTGTACTGGTATATGATTCGATTGGCTGACGCTTCTGCCGAGGCGTCAAAAGTTGAACATTGCTCAACTTTTGCAGCGAGCCACGCCAGCAACGCTCCGCGTCGCTTCCCACGATGCAGTTCGGCTAAAAGTGACGTCACCCCATTCAAAGAGAATGGGCAGAAGCGTTGGAAGCTACAACGCACGCCGCTGTGTGGACGGGCCGTCAAGGCTGCCGGCGTCTTTGTCCCGCGAGATTTCAACGTCTCATGTAGGCGAGCCTCCAGAGCAAGTCGGACAAAATGACTAACCATCATGCAACGCACTAGCAAGACGTTGATCGCAACTGCGCAGGTCTCGCTTGTCTCAAACAAGCCTGTGTACAAGATAAATTATGGTTCTAGTGTTGGTTAAACACTCACAAAATTAAACTTGAAATGTAACCCTTAGATGCACGAGTGACTGGACCCCAGGCTGCAGTCAAATAGTCCAAAGATAAGCTCCTAAATTCTAACCCTATCGTCTATTCCTTGACCTCTGAGTGAAACGTCACAGGGTTAAGGGATAGTGGACAGGAGAATTCAAAAGGACTTAGGAGAAGAGACTGCAGTACTTTAGAGAATCCGAATGCACTTTCACTAGCCAACGTGTATATGATGCGCCAGCGGACGTCATTGTGTGCGTCTGCTGCTGTGGGGAAACTATGGAAACCACAGTTCTCTATACAGCGGACTACAACATGGATGTTTAATAAGAACGAGGGACTACTGTAAACTCATCTAGAGACTCTGCACCGTGCTCTGATGCTGTTGCTTTGCTTTATGAACGTGAACAACAGAGAAACATATTCTTCATGACCAAAGTTGGAATTGAAATAAAAAAGGAAAGTGAAACTTATGCTCGTCACCCTCTCCCTCCGGTCCACATTAATACCAATGATCCCAATACGTATGATTGTATGAACTAAAGATCTTAAAATCAATACAAATGTATTTATTATAAACGTTAGTCCTTAACATCTATCACTGTGTATATCACCATTCAAACATCTTTTAAAAGTTGAACAAACTCCACACAGCTCAGTAAAGACTGTGAAATGTTGACTTTATTTGATAATTTCAGTAAAAACTAACATTCATATTTCTCTTTTTGATTATAATACTGATGAACGTTCAAAACAAAGCACTTTGCCAACTTACCACCTATGTTTTAAAATGCTTAATAAGCACCGTAACTTTCATGATATCATTTCTCGGTCATAATCGGTTGTTTCCGTGAACCGCCGACTGTTGAGTGACGGCAAATGCTGCGACTGCAAGGCATTGTGGGGCAGCATTTTCGCTTCTCCTGTCGGTTAAGGAGGTCCAGTGGTTCCTAAGCTAAAGGAGGTTATAAAGGAAGTTTGAAACCTCCTTTCCTATCATTCTCATCATTCTAGAGAATTCGAACGGCACTTATCATGGCTGCCACTGAGGGACTTCCGGGTCATTTCACTCCTTTAGGAAGGTTCCTAAGCTAAATGGACTATTCGACTTCAGCCCTACACTCTTCCATAAGTGGGTCAAAAAGGACCCGTATTAGAATAATGTGTTTTTATGCCATTTTTGTCATTTTGGTTAAGAAAAATCACTTGTATAATATTTAGTATTATATTTTGGTTTACACTAGAAATATTTTATATTACATTTTTCACTATTTATAATTTTCGAAAAAGTTTTTACATTTTGAAAAAAACGTTTTCCCATAGGATTCCATAGAAAATGCATGCGGGTCATTGATTTCTTAGGAAGTAATATTTCACAGTTTTTAGTGTTAGTTGGTTCAGTTATTCTCCTATTTTTTTCATGTGAGCTCTGGTGTCCTCGCAGAGTTGTCTGTTATTGCAGTACTTCATAAGTGCCAGAAAGCAAAAGGACTGACTCATTAATTTCTGCCTTGCTGTGCGAGGACAAATGCGGCCAAAACAATTGTATCATAAACAAGGTATTTGATGATCTATCTAGCAATATTTCCTGTTATACTCAACCCCTTTTCTGGGGTGGATTGTATAGTGCACAGCCTCATAGACAAGACTACAGCGTCTGGGCTAGTTTATATATTCAGGTGGTTGTATGAAGAAGACAGCATACAGATGCCTTTCAAGAAAATAAGCTTTTCTTGTTTGTTCTTTTTACCAATGTTTGCTTTTCTTCTCTGTGTGTGGTGGGAGCAATTACTGGAAACACTTCAAAGCCATTATGTGCACCACAGTTGGGGGGCTTACTGTACATTAGGGATACACTATATACCTCTACCTGTACGACATGAAATACAGAGACCATTAAAGTCTCCAATAAAGCAACTACACATTCTTTCACATCATTGGTTCAGGTCTATGGTCAAATGGGAACAAAGAAAACAAATCCAGCGCATCGACAGCCAGCAGCTTTTATAGGTGCAATCAGTGTTTCTGCTTTTTGTGCTCGATGTGCAAAATGTTTCCAAACACGCCTTGTCCTGCTCTTACTCCACAATGAAATAATAGCATGTTTGCTAAATAACAATCAAAATGTACGTTTCGATTAAGACCTCGACTTTTGTGCCAGAATTCTGTTTACAGTTCAGTAGTGTTTGTGCCCTAAATGAACTTCAAGAAGGGGAAAGAGAAAAGGAGAAATGGCAGAGCAAACCGAAAATAAATAATGCATAAATACTATGCAGGGTAAATGATAATAATTGTAATATTTGTGAAACTGTTTGGATTAGCATTTAAGATTTCAGGCTGATTCTATTTTGCTGTACTGTTACAGAGAATATAAATCTCAGTTTGAATTGTTGTTACTAAATTCGTTCTTACTGAATATTTTAAAGCAAACTGTCATGTTTATGCTGACATAAAAAAACGAATTTTGTTCTTAAAGTTAATGATACAACATGTTTCTATTTTTGTCAGCTTCAAGAAGAAAGGAAAGCAGAAATATATTGCAATATTGGGATATTACTCTAGTTTAGGGCCATGTTATCCACCCCTACTGACCACCTTTGCATTAACAACAGTAAGGACAATTAAAGCGTTTCATAAAACTGTCTGAACCTGAATTCAGGCTTTTACCTTTTGGAGTCATACAAAAAGAACATAAAGAAAAGTTACATCAGTGAGAATAAAATAATAATAATACAGAAAATACATTTTATTTATCAAGCGCTTTTAAGTTGCTCAAAGACACAGTGATACAAATAAATAAATAAAATAAAAGTCATATTGAAATTGAGTACACAACATTAACCACTAGGGGTGTAACGGTTCACAAACATTTCGGTTCGGTACGTACCTCGGTTTTTTGGTCACGGTTCGGTTCGGTACAGCAGAATTTTTTTGCACAAAACAAAACATATATATATATTTTTTGTTATTATTATTAAACTGTGAATAATGTATTCACTCAAATAAATACAAAATATAATAAAATAAACATTAAGGTGCAGCATTTCGATGAACTGAAATAATCTGTATTTGAACTTTACTGTACAAGTACTCACAAAACATAAACTATTAGTTTTGGGTTTTTAATTATTATTAAACTGTGAATATTCACTCAAATAAATACAAAATATAATAAAATAAACATTAAGGTGCAGCATTTCGATGAACTGAAATAATCTGTTTTTGAACTTTACTGTACAAGTACTCACAAAACATAAACTATTAGTTTTGGGTTTTTAATTATTATTAAACTGTGAATATTCACTCAAATAAATACAAAATATAATACAATAAACATTAAGGTGCAGCATTTCGATGAACTGAAATAATCTGTATTTCAACTTTACTGTACAAGTACTCACAAAACATAAACTATTAGTTTTGGGTTTTTAATTATTCTTAAACTGTGAATATTCACTCAAATAAATACAAAATATAATCAAATGAACATTAAGGTCCAGCATTTCGATGAACTGAAATGATCTGTATTTGAACTGTACTGTACTAGTACCTAAGCAGCCAGCTTGACATTAAGACTTGCTTGTCATTGTATTTTCATGTTGTTTAAAGAAAAATGAACTTTTCCACATTGCTTGCCGAAAGGGCAGATCTGCTGGCACTAGCAATGTCTCCTGCTGCGGAGAAAACCCTCTCTCTAGGGACAGAGGTAGCAGATACAGCCAGGTAGCGCTTTGCTAACATGGCAACATAAGGATATTTGGCGTTTGTAAGAGCTTTGGCTCGGTCTGAACTTTTTGCGAGTGGTGGAGGCTAAATGCTAGCGGGAGTTCAGTCTTTTTTCCTTTGGTACCGGTTATATTCACGTTCGGGTGATGCCTTTTCAAGAGTGTGCAAGTTTGATGTATTGCCAGCCGCGTAACCAATTTTAGTTGAACAATACCGACAAACAGCTTTGGTTTGGTCCACCTGTCTTTGTCCGTCATCATTGTACGTAACTGCGAAACCAAAATGTTCCCAAACGGGAGACTTCAATGATGCTGGAGGATTTTCGAGCTCAACTTTATCTGCGTTCGCCATTAATTTTCGACAGTTCCTCAAATTACTGACTAAATTTGAACGCATCCCTCTGACCAGCTCTCATAGCATGCCCTCTCATCCAATGAAATGACTTGCTCGCTCTATGACGCAATGAGCCCAATGTGAGCAAATTACTCTGAATGCTGCGACGCAGCACCTGAGATTACTTCCAAGAAGTTGTTCACGTTCTCAATTTTTTACGTTTAACGTTATATTCGTTCGGTACACTTCGGTACACACGTGTACCGAACCGAAGGGTTCTGTTGACTGTTTGCCGTAGTAAAGTCATTTGCGTGCATCTAATAAAAATGCCATTTAATTGTCATTAATTCTACATTGTAAACCAAGGAGGGCAGAAGAGGCAGAGAAGATGCCGGTGATGTTACACTGTTGTTTTAGTTTCCACAAATCACAGATAAACAGGATAGGAGATATAGATTGCTTCATGCCCCTTTAATCCCACGATAAATTACACAATAGATTTTCTCCTTGGTTTTGTGGAGCGGTAAGAACAATTACATTACATTGCATTTAGCTGACGCTTTTATCCAAAGCGACTTACAATAAGTGCATTCGACCAGGAAGACACAACCTTGAAGAAAACAGAATCATATAAGTACATCAGGTTTCAAAGAGCCAAGTATTTCAAGTGCTACTCAACTGGCTATAGATAAGCCAGTCCTTTATTAGTATATAAGTGCTCTGTTAGCAGTTCTTTGTTAGTAATTCTATCGCTCGAAGTGGAGTCGAAAGAGATGAGTTTTCAGTCTGCGCCGGAAGGTGTGTAAGCTTTCTGCCGTCCTCATGTCAATGGGGAGCTCATTCCACCATTTTGGAGCCAGGATAGCAAACCCACGTGTTTTTGCTGATGGGAACTTGGGTCCCCCTCGCAGCGAGGGTGCAGCGAGTCGTTTGGCTGATGCAGAGCGTAGAGCACGCGCTGGGGTGTACAGTTTAACCATGTCCTGGATGTAGGAAGGGACAGATCCATTCGCAGCATGGTACGCAAGTACCAGTGTCTTGAAGTGAATTCTAGCAGTTACCGGAAGCCAGTGAAGGGAGCGGAGGAGCGGCGTGGTGTGGGAACATTTAGGAAGGTTGAAGACCAGACGAGCCGCTGCATTCTGGATGAGCTGCAGAGGTCGGATGGCACATGCAGGTAGACCAGCCAGGAGGGAGTTGCAGTAGTCTAGGTGTGAGATGACGAAAGCCTGGACCAGAAGCTGGGTCGCTTTCTGGGTCAGCTGGGGACGTATCCTCCTGATGTTGTAGAGCATGTATCTGCAGCAACGGGTTGTAGCAGCGATGTTTGCAGTGAAGGACAGGTTGTTATCTAGGATCACACCCAGATTCCTTGCAGTCTGAGTCGGGGAAACAACAGAGGTGCCGATGTTGATAGTCAGGTCAAGAGTGGGACAATCTTTTCCCGGAAGGAAAAGCAGTTCAGTTTTGTCAAGGTTGAGCTTGAGATGATGAGCGGACATCAATTTACAAACATCACAGCTTTTTTTGTATGTTTTGTTTCCCCGCTCTGCCTCTCTGTGTAACATGTGCTGGGCGCAAGAATATTATGTTATTATCTATGAAAAGAATAGGCACCCTGCTGGCCTTCTGTATCTGTATTTAGACATTAAGTTGTGCAATTATCTATGAAGATTGGAATGAGCCGAGCAGGCAGGAGATCTGACTTATATTTATTTCTTTAAAGCTTCTATGGCACTGAGGGAGATTGAAAATAACTGCACATTGAAAAAAGTCATTACATTCCCTTGATTTACTCTGGTTTTGAGCGAAATATAATTTGAACTTCATTATTGAATCTTATCACAATATATTTATATAATACTTTACACAGTTTAGCAATTTTTCTCCTTCCATCCTCTCTTCAAATGTATGCATGTTCCTTATAATGAAAGCTACATGTATCACTGGATACAGATGACAAGTGTGAGAGTTGTGTAGAGAGGAGAGTCTTTCATGGACATTTGCTTTGATAAGCAATAGTCGGTACATTCTTGACTGTAATGTTTTTACAGCACTGCAAGCTCAGCTACTCTGACGGTCTAACATATCATGTACCATACAGTATAGTCTGAAGTGTGTAAAGGAACAGGCTGCACTTATTTATTTTATGTTTTATTTGGCTTATAAGAAAGTGGCTTCTGGTCACTGGTGGTGGGCATATTTGTGACACTAAACCTACTGTTTATTGTGAGTTTTTCAAGCACATTGGTATACATTTTATTTATATTATTTCTTTGTATTCAAGCCTAATGAAAAGCAGTTAACACCATCAGTGAGGTTAAAACTCAAGGCAGCTCTATGCCTTCATGCCCTCAGAGAACACAGAGGCAATCTAAAGCTAATTATAATGAACAGCGTGAAACAATGGCAGTGTTTTCTTATTTTGGGCCAGAGCTACAGCATATCATTAATCCCATGCCAACCGATGCAGCTTCAATGTGAGGCTCCGACTCACGTCTCTGAACCAATCACTACACTCAAGTAAATCGTACAACAGAACAAGCAAGTTTCTTATTTTCACACGTACAGTACAATATTGACTACATCTCTTAAAAGATATATAAGTATATACAGTAATGTATCAAACATTACACCTCATCCAATTTGAAGTCTTTATTTGTCATATACACAACATTACAGTATTGGGTTGTTGTGAGTGATTGCACATCTAGAATAACTTATTATATTCATAAAATGTGTGTTGTAAAAAATGTATTTTATAATAGCTAACATCATGATTTAGAAGTGTGATGTTTCTCTTTGAACATCGCCATATACCGATTTGTTAAATATCCCAACCCTTGTACATCAAGCACAATTATATTTTATTTCTAAACATTGGAAACATGTGATGCCAAAAATAATCTGAAAGAATTAAGAGTTTAAAAAGGGTATTGTAAACCGGTCAATTGAAAATGTAATATTAATATGAATATTAAATTATTTTGCAAATGTTATTACAACTCATTAGTTGTTTAACAGCAGGTTATTCAGATATTCGATGTACTGCATTGGTGCAAAAGATTACAAATACAATATGTATTTATATTTTTTATAACGAATATTACTACTATTACTGCTGGGATTGAAATGTATCAATAAATGTTCTCGTGTGATGCTATTGATTTCATGGGCAAGAAAAGGAGAGTTTTTCAAAAGATGAATACTGTAAGCAGGGGCGCCGCCAGGAATTTGGGCCCCATGAAAATATATCACATTGGGCCCCACCACCAGGCACAGGCCACTTTGTTTATAAATTACCTCGAGGGCCGTACCAAATGGTCTAGCGGTCCATATACGGCCCGGGGGCCGGAGGTTCCCCACCCCTGCTTTAATATAATAACATTAGTATTAATATCATAACAAAAATTTCTGTGATTAACATTTTGTTTACAGACTGATCACTCAATGCTTCAAACTGTCCATCATCCTAAATAGACTAAAAGCAGTTTTTTGTTTTATATAGATCATTGGCTATGTGGGAAAATACTGTGTTTGAAATGTATAATTAAGCAATAGCTCACGACAGGCCGTGGTATATGCTCATTCCTTAGCTGTGATATAATGAGCATATATCACGGCCTGAAGTGAGCTATTGCTTTTATAAAACGGTTACCAAGTGTGGCAATAGGAAAGAAAAATACACACTCTAATTTAAATAGTTTTTATTAGTAAATAATGATGTTAAAAATAAAATAGTCCCTCTGTTGCCTTCTGCACAAAACATAGTGCAAGGTGGTTGCTATGCAACAACACTAACAGCTAGCGAACATATTAGACAGAGAGCGTTGATCCATTATTTGGCTATTTATTTACATTCATTTGTATGTTGCCGTTTATTGTGCACGCACTGAAAAACTGTCCAGCATCAGTAGCATGGCTTACGTGGTTACTTGTATAGGCTGAGGTTGTTCTAGGCTGTTGCTTGGCGTGGTGAGAATATTGCTCCACTTTCTCCGGTCCCCGAGATTTGGCTTCCAGTAGCTCTGGAGAGAGCTTTCGCACCTGTGGCCACTAACGGTCATCATTTCTCTGCTTTGTTTCAAGACCAGAAAGCTTTTGAATGGTGGTCCTTTTCCAGTTGGTCTACCTGCTCTTCACGTAGCTCTGCATGTCGTCGGTTAGGTGCTTTTTTTTCTGGAGATAGGCACTGTTCAATCCACTCCTCCATAGTAAGACCCCCCCCCCGGAGGTCGAAGTTAATCTTAAATGTTTCCATCTTATGCTTTGTAAGTTTGTATCGTAACGGAAGAAATTTAAATATATTTATAAAACTGACAAGTCAAATCAAGCAATCTGATTGGTCGATAGTGTTTTTGCAGACCTCTTTGATTACAGATTTGAAAACATTGTTGCTTGCTTTAAAAGTAGCACAATAATTATGTCAAACCTTGGAAAATATCTAGATATCCCTGCCCTAATGCCAAAGGAACTGCACACTGAATATGTTTTGCTGTTTGATGTCTATGTCTGGACCGCTGCGTAAAAAGGAGGGTTTCTGCCCCGTTACTTCTCCGCTGCTTTCTTGTTCCAGTCTGAAAAGCAAACTGCAGGAAGTTTGCTTTTCAGCCCAACGGTATACTGTTTTTCGCAGACGCGGAGGGATACTGACTTGTTGTGAAAAGTAACTTACAATTCTACCCGTGGTATACGCTCAGTATATCACGGCTAAGAACCAATCAGATTGCTTGATTTCACTTGTCCGTTTTATAATTTAAATTAGATGTTAGCTTTTTGTTATATATATATATATATATATTGTATTCTAGTCTCCCAGTCAGGTATGTTAAGTGGCATGTCATTCAACACAATGCTGCTCACCTCCTTCAGTTGGGAGAAAAGCTGGTTCAGGTTCAGCCTTATGGGGGGACAGGGCTGCTGAGCCTAAAGATGGATCTGTTGGACCTGGCACCAGGGGGAGGGACAACTGATTTAGTATGAATAGGCCCTAAAAATGTGCCTGCATTTATTAAAGGTAGGTAGGTAAGAATGGAGAAACCAGCTCGAGTGCGCTAGAATTTGAAAGTACACAACCGAAAAAAATCTGCCCCTTCCTTCAGAGTTCCTTACAGAGCCCCTCCTCCAACACACACGAACGCGCACATGACCAATAAGGGCACGAGATAAGCTTGTGCACAGATGGAAGGCTGACAGGCAGGTAGGCCATCCAGTCATTTGGGGCCAGCTCAGATGATTGGTCGTGCTTTTTACAGCGCCACGGCTTCCACAGATGACATTTTTGTATATATTTATTGTCAAAGCATTTAATATATTCATTGCTATCGGGATGTTAAGAGCATTCCATGGAATATAACAAAAAGTGTTTCTGAAGTGAATTACCTACCCCACCTTTAAATATCAGCTAAAAGAGCAGTGAAATTAAAGACCTCTGAATTTTCTGTAAAGATATTAACAGTACTTCATGTCAGCTTAGTAAACAAAAAAACATTAGCTAACAGACTAATTTCCACCACTCATGGACCACACCCACCTTTTCTTGTGAAAAACTGGGTGACATACTGTCGCCCTTTAGTCCCTCTCTCTTGTCTTTCTCTCCTTTCTCTTCTTTTCTTAGAGCCTGACTTTGTTGGTCGTTGAAACATGGTACAACACACGTATGTAGGCTAAGTACTAGAATCCCTCCTCACATGCTTTCACTCTCTGAAAGTGCCGGTGCCGCACCGCGTTTGGAGGCAGGACCAAACCATTACATGTAAATAGAAGGGGGTGTACAGAGGCTTTGGGTAATTAACTTTTGGAAGAAAACAAGTTAAATGAATCGTAAGTTTAGTGAGTAATTTATCAATATAACGTTCTATTAATGTTAATTATTGAGGATTGATGAAAGGTTACTTAAAAATGTTTTCTTAATGTTCTGAACATTTTGGGGCCCCTGTCAGTCACGGGCCCTTAGAATCGTCCTAACTTTTCACCCCCTTATGGCGCCCCTGACTGTAAGTAACCTTGTTTATTATAACTATGTCTTTATACTTTATACCTTTAATAAGTGTATTTAAAGAAAACTGCCACATTATCTACTATAACTGTCAGTTCACATTACAGAATGCAACTGAACATTTCTTTTTACTTCCTCCGAATTTTTCTTCAAAAAGACCTGTCTGAAGTATGAAAGAAAATTGCCACAAACAACAGTACTCTTTATCTTAATTTGGCTTCCATTTATCACAGCCTTGAAAGAGCGGCATGGGATTATGAGTAATACTTGTGGTTGATAACGCTCTACAATCTCATTTATACACTACATACTACATGGTCATTTTAACGTATAAATCCTGTGTAAAGTTCACCAAAACGCACTTGTATATGTTTTTCAATAACAGAACATATTAGAGATTTGAATCTGCCTTGGATCTTGTTAACTGTTTGGAAGATGTCTAACCTGAACTTAATGTGAGTTTGTGGGTGGCTATCAATCTAATATGTTGAAAGGGTTACAAGTACATTTTAATAACTCCAAAATGGCTAGCAGTGCAGACAGAGAATAATGCATTCTCTTCATGTTGAAAGAGATCTAGACATCTGTGACCTTTTAAAGAAAATAAGCCCTGATGAGCAATTTTGCTGTTCCCAGAACATTTTCTTTTAAAAGAAGCCACATTTTTTGGATAAGCATAGCAGAAATAAGTTGTCTTAAGTTGACTTGGTACTGGCCAAATTCATGGGCCAATTTAAACTGTGAGAGAAATATGCATTATTTTCATTTAATTTATAAAGCCGCATATACGCCTCTTCTGTTTGATAAATCTTGATCATTATGGAACAGGGTGCACAGGCACAGACTTCACTTCCTCTCCCACAGTTAGCATAAATGCATGTAAGTACGCCCTGAGTCGTGTGTTTGCATATTGATATACTGTGCCTGCTCCACCACTCATTAGACCTGCCGATGAAAATAACTGCAAAGAAGAAATTCAATTTCATTTCTGCAGCGCCACCGGAGCAGCTGTCATTAAACAAGACATTACTCCAGGACGAGGCTGTGTAGGAACCACTTATTCATTACATGTCTCAGTCATATTGAAACAGACTTTGGAAGGTGCTTAATATTCAGGATAACATAAACATATCATTATCACTAAAATTATCGCTTGGTTTGAAATATGATGTGAGGAATTCGAATATTCATGAATTACTTAATATTACGTTTATAAATGCAAACCTTTGATTGATATTTTAAAGTGTAGACTGCAATAACATATTTACACAATCAGTGAAGTTGACAACAAACGGTAACAAACAATGTTCAAGTCTTAGTTTAAGGCTGCTACCTCACATGACCACCATATCATATCACCTGCAGCTATGTAAATGTTTTCATTAAGTATGCCTAAATACATAACGGTAACATGTAAAAGGTTCAGAATTGCTTCTATACATCAATATTTCAGATTATATTGACTTTGACAAAAGTCAGTATTATTATTTGGCTTATTCTATGCTCAAGCTGGTGTTTTGTTTGTCTGAAGTAAATTCACATTGATACGCAAAGTAATACATCTTGCCTCATACAGTAATTGTTGCTCAAAGCAAGATAAATTACATTTTCCATCATAATCATTTCTAAAACCAAATATTATTTACCAGAAAAAACACTAAACTCTGCTTCCAAAACAAATTTCCAAAGATACCTAATCATGATGATGATAAAAAATAGGGAGGAACATACTTTTTTTAAAGAAATGCCACTATTAGTGACTCAGAGAGGAACAACAACACCTCATTGCCCATCCATTTCAATGAAAAACCACACATAAAAGCAGTTTGCCCTCAAATGATTTTTCTTCCGGGTCCATCCTCTTTGAGTGTCCTCTCCCTTTGAGTTCTTAAGAGCTCCATTACAAGGATTTAGTCTGCACGGAATGAGCACACACATACAAGCACATACGCACTCAGGCCAAGGGACCCATCAATTAGAGTGGGTTCAGTGCACAGAAGTGGCACAATATGGACTGTCTACCCCCTCTGAGCACTTCAAATCTAGAGCACTTGCATAAAACCAGCGTCTATTTTATTGGCACGTAAGCGAAAATAAATCCCAGATTCCATCGGGGTATTGGGAGTGGATCTTGTTTTATGTCAAGGAGGGAAGGTGTGAAAGCCACAAGGGTATTTTAGTGAGCAGAGATTGGCAGAATGGAGCTGAGGCCATCAAATTGTGTTTGTCTGCCGGTTTTTGTTTTGCTTTGTACCTCCGCTGTTCGCTGTCCCGGAGATGAAGGCTGTCGTGCTCGTCAGGCCGCTTCATTTACCTTGTGCTGTCAGATGTCGTCTCAGAAAGATGTTGGGCACAACACACACATAGACACACACTCCAGCCTCCCACAGCTGTCTTTGAATTCAGGTCCTATTCACTGTTTACAACCTAGTAAACCACTGTGATGTATTACCAAAATATATTTCTCTTCATTTGAACCCTAATGTTGAAGTAAAATAGTTTGCATGTGGCAATGTCAGTCCGTCCGCAATTTCGTCCAAATGGCAAATACTTTATGATTATTTCATGTATTTGTTTGATCTCACCGACAGGGTTACACAGTTTGTTATGTGAGTAGCAGTGAAAGTAGAAATTACTTGTGTGTGTTAACAAGAAAACGCAACAGATTAAGATGGTAAATATATTTAAGATGCTCAACAAGCACAGATGTTAGCACAGCCTCACAGATCCGCCTGCATTATGGCTGTTGACTTGTTCTTGTTGAAATGTAAAAAATACAGTAAGTACACATTCAAAATCTGGTTTCTCTTAACCCTATAATCTCCAGGTGTACTGTATTCACAAGTAGAAAAAGCAAAGGAATGACCAATAAAATGTGTCACAATCTAATGCAATACACAACTCCTCCTTTGGATCTTTTCAATATTTACTATTTGTGGATACTATCGAGAGGTTTTTGTTATGTTTGAGTCAGCCATTCTTCATTTCGCTTGTATTAGACTGTTTCAAATCTTTTGACACAATATAAACAGTGGATTCCATATTCAATCATCAGTTTCTTCTTAATACCACTTGCTGACATTTGACGAATCAACTAAAGTAATAGTTCAGTTTAGGAAGAGAAATAATGCCTATTTGAGATGGAGATTACAAGTTTACTACCTCTTTTTTGTCGGTGTGCTAAGGTTGAGTCAGGACATGGTTAGAAAAGTTTACCATAGATCTCGGCATCAAAACGTATCCAATATAAACGTTGTCCTGCACCAAGCAATGCCCTTCCTGAGCAACTCGTTTTTTAAGTGAAAATACTGATGTACTCCTGCAGCCTGGGGTCAGAGAGGCGGCCATATTGATTTAGCTGTTAGACAGTAGGAAACAGGGCAGGCTCTGAATGCCAACAGGAGAGACTTGAAAATGGCAGGGCCTGGAGGCATCTTTCTGTTTACCTTGGATGCATTTTGCTCACAATGTTCTAACAGTCATCTTTGCATCTGCCTGTGTCTTTCATTATCTTCCGTCTATAATGTGTATTCTGCAGGGATGAGTGATTTTGAACATGAAGTAAAAAAAATTATGACCATCTGACAAACGTTGTTATGAAACTGAGGTCCATGGAAGACCGTGTTTGTTGTGGAGAAATTCTCTGACGTCCTGCAATGAATTTCTCCGACAAGTTGATAAGTAATGCAATTAAATGGACTGCATGCTGCAGGACGGGGATTATTTATTCACGGCTAAAGCTCATTACATTTTTGTAACAAAAGCTTCCTCTGAGTCTTTTTATGGCATGCGTGTTTCATTTTATCTTATTTATGTGAATTTCTGAGCATTATTCCATGGTGCTGATGGTGAATGTTTCCTACAGCAAAAATGTACTTTGGCCATCAGACTATATTATATCTATTTAGCAACGCATTCTACAATAATAATAAAAAAAAAAACACATATAGATGTATTACAATACAGCTAGCATTTTCCCTTCCACCTCCTTTTTGGGATGCAGGAGGCAGTTGTTCTTTTACAGTAGACAAAAACATTAGTTAACATTAACTAGACATTAAGCACCTCAGCACCAAACAGCAGACGGACACAGTAAGTGAACACCTGGGGATAACATGTGAGTATTTAGCTGCTAAAGAGCTAGAATATGTCGGGAAAAAAAGTACTGCATCGAATTTCTATTTGAAAGTTGTACAAGTACAGCTTTCAATAATAATGATAGCGAACAAATGCAAGTGTGGTGCAATGGTGCATTTGATCAAAGACCCAGAGGTAGCAATATCTTGACCTGTAATTCATTGACTTTAACCTAAATTAGTTAAAGCAGCAAGAAGGCATGACAAAAAAATGGTATTTAAGTATTTGTATTACAATGTTAAAGCTCTTAAAATAATTAATATAATATGAAGTCATTAATGTATTCATTTACTGTCCTATAAAGATTGTTCTTAATGATACTTATATGTAAAGCTTTCCACTAGCCTCCACTACAGAACGTACAGACAGAGCTCTGGCCAGTGCCAGTGCAGTGTCAGCTCAGGGCAGCAGAAAGTCTCGCTCTGCAAATGAACGTCGGACATTTGGCATTCCCTACCACCTTTTCTTAATTGCCATCTGTATTATTAGATGGCGTATTCATCCTTAATGATCTGAGGGGCACAGCTGCACATCTCTGCCATTGGATACTTTTCAGAGCACATCTTTGGCCATGCTGAGAAGTCTATATAAAGATTCAGATTCCATAACAAAACAATCAAATCGTACTTCATTAATATTGCTATGTATTCTCTTTAACTACCCGTAATACCTCTTGAAGATTTAGTATTAATTATGTATAAATCCATGCATCAACAGGAACAATTAAACAAGACTGCAGCAGTTTTGGGTTTATCACAAACTGAATTAAGTTTTTAACTAGGGTCAACCCTTACAGGCCCATTAAAAGCAGCTGTTGAAACTGAAGAAATTATTATTTTTATCTGGAAGAGACACAGATGATTTTCTCTCTCTGAGCCAGAGGTCTGTAAATTCTTCACAACATGACCGCTGTCCTCTCTGATAAGAACTCCCAAGGTGACCCACAGCCTTTCTCTGGGGGGCTCTGCGTAACGCTCCATGTCCTGGCACGCAATCACCACGGATGAGTGTTATTCTGTATCCTCGGGGCCCGGGAAGGGCAGATCTGCAACACAGAGTTGTCCTCCTTACCCTGCGGTTTTCTTATCCTAATGGTGACTCCTGATTGAATTTGGCAAGATGGTAGTGTCTTCTTTCCCTCGCCCTTTGAATATGTGTCTCTCCTCCACACAGCCCTCCCTGACCACTTCTTCACCTGCCTGGCTTGGTTACACTGTGCTGAGTCACTAAAATAACATATTTTAGAATCTGCCTAATTGATGTGCGCTGGCACGACTTGCAGATGTTTGTCATCCCTGTTTTATTCTCTGTTCTATTATCGAGACGTTTGACTAAAATCTTATTGATATATAATTTTTTCTTAAAGTGGACCTATCATGCTATATTTGAAACATATATTGTAGGGCCATACCTATACAAAACATGTCTGTGAAGTTTTTTTTCCAAAATACCAAACAGTTCACCCATTGTAGCCATGCCTCATACTGCTCATACCCCTCTTTTGCAGCCCTGTTAGAGAAACGCGGATCTTGGGTCCTTAGCTTGAAAAAAAAAGAAAAAGAGGAGGCGGAGCTAATGCCTGATCAGAATTATACCGGAGATAAAGTTAAATTCTGTTGTGATAAAACACCATCCTGTTCCAAACCACGTCAAGGATTATTTCTGAAACAGTATGGAGCTCAAATGCTTTTTCTCTTGTCGGTTTATCACAAGGTGAGTTCTTTTTTTATTTCCTGCTTTTTAAACACATGTGCTCTACAGTACAGGTTAGCTCTGAGTGTTAGCGAGGCTTGCTAATGTAAACAAAGACGAGATTACGTCCTAAACACGTCAGGCATTGTTTCTGATAGCAACTTTCTGTGGGTCCGCTGCCGATTTGACGTCAGATCGGCAGCAAATCTGTACACCGTTGTACACCCGTTTTTAAAAGATTTGGGTACGGAGGAAAAGAGAGAGGGTTTTATTTTCTGACGCTGCGACGCACCGGGGGACACATATTTATGTATAAAAGACATCACAAAGTGCATTTTGCATGATAGGTCCCCTTTAAGTAATGTTGGATTCACCTTTTTAAAAAGCTTAATGTGAAGGAGGATGTGATGAATATGAATTATGGTATTCTTTAAATTAAAGATAACTTCGATTGCCGGGAGAAGAGAAACTGGTTTTAACGTTTGAATTACAGCCCAGAGCTCTTGTGCTACGTCAACTGGAAAATGCACACTCATGTTTTTAATTTTGGCAGACAACACAATTATTCTATCCCCAACCAGTGCCAATGTGTTCATCAAGAAGAGCAAAGTCCTGAATGTGGCATGCACAGGACAAAATATAGCTTGAAAACAAAATCTGCAAGGTTTTATTTAAACCAAGATTATCTAAATGTCCCTTTTTTGCTTGACTACTAAATTAATCTGTGATCATTCGTATGACCAGAAGTCCTTTGTACAATTTCTGATCTTTGACCTCGGGTGTCTTGTTAAGTTTAGTCAACTAAAACAACCTTATTTAAGTTAGAAAAGCGTGTTCATGGTACATATTTCTGATGAAGCAATGTTAAATGTTGACTCTATATCTCTCTGCACAGCCTGCCGTCCACTATGTTATCCTCAGTTAGAGGTTTGTGCCCCCATTAAATTGACACACTAGCGTTTGATTCTTAGAAAGATCTTTATGCAAGACCAGAAGGGGGTCGACAATCAGGCAAACATGAAATTCAATTCCAACTATTACCCCGTATCCACTGGAAGTAGTCCATGCCGGCACTAGTTCAGAGTTGACTCCACTTTGTTTTCCACCTCTGTGAATGCCAACATTGACCGATGTTGGCATTGCCAGAGAATATTTCTCTTAGCTTACAACAATGTTTTACGCCGTTGGAGCAGTGCTTATGCTGTTCATACTCTTCCAAAGCAAGATTGAATTGCAAGCATGACTTCTTCAACAACTTCAAACTCTTTGTTGTACCGACCATATAATGTTGTTTCTCATGTTAATCCCTCCCCAGCTTATCACGAAAGTCTCAGATGTCTCTTTGTGCTGACTGATCAAAGAGCTCAAACCAATTTTCGGTCCTCTGAAGTTTAACCGAAAAATCTAGTTGGAAATCTTGCTCCGACTCTGAACTGGCCCTGCAACTGCAGAGTATACTTTGACTCCCAAAGTGTTCAAATCTAACTCTTTATTTGGAGTTTATATTTTACACTTTTGACAGTGTTCAGAGAACAACAAACTCTTGGACCTATATACACCCCGAGACTAGTGTTAAATGTACTCTTATAGAGTACAATGTACACTGTGGTTTTTGCTGTGTGCCTCGATGGAAAAGCACTAACTTCAGGCACGTCTCTGCAGTTTTTTGGGCTGTAATCAAAGTGTATGCCATCTTCAACAAAATGTACCAAATTAGTTTAAATGACTTTCTAAATGATTACCGCTTCAAACCAGGACTAAAATATGTCTTGTGAATACTATGCGTGGTTTATGAAGGTCGTTCCAAAGTCATGTGCTTGCTGCCATTGGCACCGAGGTAATATTTCACAGAACGGTCAGGTGCAGTTTGTTTACCTGGACAGCAATCTTTGCTTATCAGGGCAATAAGATGTATTGATTACTGATAATGTGTGTAGATGTCAGTTATAGGACGAGGATGTCAGATAATTATGCGAAAAGAGGAGTAGGCTATTCGTGAGGTGTTATTGTTGTTATTTAGCGAAACGCTGCTCTGGCTTAATGTTCATAATGCATATGGTACATCTGTGCACACTGCCAACATTTAAAATAGTTTTTGATTTAAAACCTTCATCAACTTCAACTCTTTTCTCACTAGTTTGTTGCCCTTTGGTTAAAGTACAGATTAAATTAGATGATATTCAAATTCTTATTAACCTGAATTGAGCTCCAAGTTTCTATGATTAAAACCAAATTTAAAATACTGCTTGGTTTGAGGGATTAACTTTATTTTATCTTGTCGTGCATCTAGAAAGAAAAAGAGGAATGTTGAGCTACGGCATGATGGGTAATTACACTGCCAGATTGACTGCTTTGCTGGTTTTATCCAATGTCTCTTAAGCTGAGACACCTTTCTACATGTGTCCACCTCTGTGTCCCAGTGCTGATAGGGAGATGAGAAATTCATTTAATTTAATTTCAAACCTTTATTTAATCAGATTGGTGCCTTGAGAGATCATAGATCTTTTTCAAGGGAGACCTGCAGCATATAGGTTCCACATGAAACATAAAACAATAAAGGACATTATACATTATATTTACAGGATACATTTACATAGTTATAGACATTTACAAGTGCCCATAGTATCAACGAGCATTTCATTTAGCCTAGCTTTAAAAACATGCAGAGGAATGAGATTGCTCAGTTTCAATTCTTGCTGAAGATTGTACCAAGCAAGTTGCGCTGCGCACATAAAAGCTGTCTTACCTAAGACAGTCCTTGCTCTTGGCACATCTAACAAGACTACATCATGCGATCTCAGACAATAGCTGCTTGCAACTCTCTGTGTTATCAGTGAACAGATGTAATACGGGAGTTTACCCAACATGGCTTTATAAATAAACGTGTACCAATGACTGAGCCTCCGTACAGTACGTGATGGCAGACCTGCCTTGGCATACAGGGTACAGTGATGAGTATGTGCTTTACAATTTGTGACAAATCTCAGTGCGCTGTGATAGGCGGCATCTAACTTGTTCAGGCAATAGGCAGGTGCATTCATATACAACAAATCACCATAGTCAAATCAAATCAAGTTTTATTTATATAGCACATTTATAAACGATTTTTGGTGTAGCCAATGTGCTGTACATATAATAAAAATAGCCTACAGTAGAGACACTTTACAGCAAATACAACAACACAGATTGTTCAGAATATCAGTATGAGAAAAACGACACCCTCTGTCCTTAGACCCTCACATCGTACAAGGAAACACTTCCAGAGAAAACCCACAGTTTAAAGGGAAAAAATGGTAGAAACCTCAGGGAGAGCAACAGAGGAGGGATCCCTCTCCCAGGACGGACAGACGTGCAATATATGCCGTGTGTAAATCGAAGAGATAATACATTTTACAGCATATAGACCGAATGTTAGGAAATGCATGTGTCTGTAATAAGAAGAGTCAAGCACAGGTAAAAAGGTCACAGTGACTAGCCTTTTCCTGGCTTCAAATGAGAATCAATTTATATTCAGTATGATGTGCTAATAGAAAGATTCAGTGCAAAGCAAAGTATTCCATGACATTTCCTGTCGGTCTGCACTGCTTTTATTGTAAAGCAGAATCAGTCATTGTTATCGCAGTGCTGTTAGTTGTCTTTTTTGAGACGCTGCTGTACATTGTTCAGTTTAACAAACATACCAACAGTGACAGGGTTTGCAACTCCCTTTCTTTGTTAATTTTGCTTTTATCGAACATCCCCCTCACACCTTGTGTTACGTCACACAAATGACTCACAACAGGTCTATTTTCTTCTCAAAATTGCAGTCGTCTGAAATGAAATATGTTATCAGGGTTTAGCAGCCTGAGCCAAAGCACCTAGAGTTTAGGGTTTACATGTTTACATCCAAGAGACTGTGTCTTTATTGGCAGCCACGCTAAAACAGTGCAGGCCTGGATTCATTCTGTGCTGTGTTTGTCCTACTTTAAAAAGTCATTTGTAGTTCAGTATTGACGTTGACGTTGTGGTATTGCAAAATATTACTTTAATTTGAGTGATCTTCCTCCAACACGGATCGGAAGTTTTCTTTTTTCTTGAGAGCTGAACAATTTCAGGAAGTTGGCTGAAAATAATTGGTCGATGTCAACTTTTCATTGATTTAAACCATTTTATGACAACAATTCTGTCTGATGTGTAAACCAGCCTGTCCTCCTACAAAAAACGACCACTCTGAAACGTGCATTTTTGCTTTATTGGGGGGGTCCGAAAACCAGTCAGTATCTGATGTGAGGGGTAGGGTTAGGGTTAGGGTAATGTTGTGAATCAAGTGGCCTGTGTTCGTCGTCCATAACATACACCTGCCCATACCATAACCCCACCACCACCATGGGCCACTCGATTCACAACATTACCCTAACCCTAACCCTACCCCTCACACCAGATACTGACTGGTTTTCGGACCCCCCCAGACCCCCCCCATTAAAGCAAAAATGCACGTTTCAGAGTGGCCTTTTATTGTGGCCAGCCTAAGGCACACGTGTGCAATAATCATGCTGTCTAATCAGCATCTTGATATGCCACACCTGTGAGGTGGGATGGATTATCTCGGCAAAGGAGAAGTACTCACTATCACAGATTCTTTCAGATTTGTGAACAATACCTGCCTTGTATAGTCCGGTTGAATCGAACCCTGGTGCGTTTAGCCGCTTGGTGCGGTTCATTTGGGTCGGTGTGAACGCAGTCCGAGACCTCTGAAGTGAACTAAACAACCGGACTCTGGTCCGCTAAAATAGGTGGTCTCGGAGCGCTTGCTTGCGAACTCTGGAGCGGTTCATTGCTGGTGTGAACGCAGTCCGCACCAAAACATAGGAAGCACAGTATTTACGTGTCACAAGAACGCAGATATCTTCAAAAATCTTTAGCGAAAGAGTCTTTCAAGACATCCGCGGTTGTTTAGTTAAAGAGTAAAGCAGAATGAAGTGTTGAACAGTGACGTGTAAAGTAAAAATTCTCCGTCAGCTACATAAAAGTAAGAACACCTGTCGTCGGTGAAACTCCCTCCTCTGCAGACTGCAGAACGTCTCTCATGGATAAGCATGAAAAGAACACCGACAGGCTGATCAGGAGCCCGACGCGAAGCGGAGGGATCTAGATCGGCATGAAGGTGTTCTTTTCCTCATAATGACCGCGCTGCTGCACATTATCCCGCTTATTACATGGCCACATTCTCAACAAAGTAACGACATGACTCCCAATATTAATTGAAATGCTTTTGTGGATTTAGAAAATGATTTTATTGATTTAAAAAATAGTTGTATGTATTTACATTTACATGCATCCGCTAAGAAAAATAGTCCGTTGTTACTGTTTGTAGCAACGGCAGGAACTGCTTCGATAGCGTTTTTGAGGAGCTTCATGATTACAGATTTGAAAAAATCGTTGCTTGCTTTAAAAGTAGCACAATTCATTATGTCAAACCTTGGGAAGTATCTAGATATCCCTGCCCTAATGCCAAAGTAACTGGCAACTGAATATGTCTCGCCGTCTGATGTCTATGTCTGGACCGCTGCGTAAAAAGGAGGGTTTCTGCCCGTTACTGCACCGCTGTTTTCTTGTCGCTCTTGTCTTGTCAGTTAGTTTCAGCCAAACTGTATACAGTCAACAAAGCCATGTAATAATGTTTTTAACGGACGTTGTCTGATTATATAATCATATGTCTGTTGATCTCCAGACTAACAGCAGCATGAGAATAACCTGCCGAAAGTGCCGATGCTCCATGGCGGAGGCTCCGCTAGAAATTGCCGGGATTTGCGTTTGTACCCCCTTAATGTCTGACCAATGGTTGAACAGCATTTCCGAGCACATGACTTGTGTTTAAAGTTTATAGTCCGTTTGAGTTTTGCCCGTGTGAACGCAAACCGAAGCTTCTGAAAAATGAAACAATGTAACAAACTGTGGTCTGGTGCGCACCAGAGAGCGGACTATTAGGTGTGAACACACCCTAAATTAGACCCTCCAGAAAAACGCGAGTCTGCGATCGCAGAAATTACCGCATAATCAGCAAAATGGCGCATATTTTTAAAAAGCCGCATATTTATCAAAAGGCCGCATAATCCCCGCATTTTTCCACACAAAGTTGAGAAAAAAAAAAGTTAACTCGTCTTGACCTGAAGTGATGATGATGCGCGACGTCATCAGCTCGCGCATCACAGAAGGTAAACAACACCGTAGAGTGAACGTGTGGAGCTCACACGAGAGTTTCTCTTCACCAAGATGAAAACATCTAATCCATCTCATTTACCGACGAACATCTCTGCTAAAGACCGGGCAAAGCAGTACGACGATGTCTGTGGGGAAACTATTCTGCACCCCGTGCAACTGTGTTGGAGCATAAGAGAACATCCACGGTGACGACCCACTTTGATTCATTCAAAGATTCGAAAATGCTTTCTGCTGCTGCGGACAAGAAAGCCAAACAACTCACGTTCACCGAGGCATCGACCTCCAAAACCCTTTCGAGGGCTACAATCAACGAAGTGAGTAGCCTACAAGATTGAAGCCGGTCAGATAACGAACGAGTAAATGAAAACAGAATGAGGTGGAGAAGTGTGTGTGTGTGAGAGAGAGAGAGAGTGTGATTAAAATAGCCCAATTGCTTTTACAATAAATAAACATTGAATGTGTTTAATTGAATAGTAAAGGGGTTTAACGTTAGTGGCAGGTTGTGTGTGAGAGAGAATAAATAAATAAGACAGCCCAATATTTATTTTTTCCGCATATTTCGCAACTTTCCGCATATTTCGCAACTTCCCGCAATTTCACCACATAAAATCACATAAAACCCCGCATGTTTGATCGCATAATCAAGGATTTTAGCCCGCATAATCAAGGATTTTAGCCCGTGTTTTTCTGGAGGGTCTACTAAATGTTGAAGTTAAAAGCATCAATCTGGTGCACTTTGAGAGCAACATTAAGAGATCTATGGATAATCTCTCAACACCCATATGAAACAGACCTGTAAGCATATTTACTTTTTCTTTATGGATATTTTACAAATCACTCCCCTTTCAAACTGTATTCTTGTTTATTAATAACAACTTTTTTGTACTGTCATATAGTATTTTATACCTGTTTACTTTATTCTCTTATTTTTTTATAACTATAATGATCATATAAAGATGTGCCTTTACCTCACTGGTTGTAGAAAAAGCTTCTTATATTCGTTAGCATAGCTAGTTAACCAGATGCTAATAACAACAAAGCTATTGACTGTATGATCAGTACGACAGATGAACAGATCGCCACTGGGCTTTCAACTAAAGACACAGCCACGCAAAAACTGCGGCATGTGTACGGCTCCTTATCTGAAGTGCCGAGCCACGTTCTGGTGCTCTCCGTCAGAACTACACTCCTGTCAGACGAGACATATACCACGTGATGACACGTTAGGCTCGTGTTGTGTTCACGGACCCTGACCTTGGCCAGGAAAAACAGGCACTCGCGCGTTCATAATGCAGAGGGAAATAACTCTCAGAATAAGGATATTAGCACATTTGTACAACTTGAGGAACGAATGTTTTTAATAAGGGCTATACAAACGTTCATACTGGGTAGTTTATTTAGTTTAAAACAATTTATCCAACGAGTTACAGACCACTCTTTCCCCATGTAAGTCAATGGGAAAAAGTGTTTCCGGGCCCAGCAACCAAAAGGAAGTGTAGTACCGCCGTTTGACCAGCACGAATATTCTCATCAGACTCCGGCGCACTTCCTGGGGGCTTGGCTTTAACCACTAGGCGGTGCGGGTTAAAAAAAACAGTGGTCTATGTAACATCTTGGTGAATACAAGATCTTTGATTACAGAGATCACGTGGATGACGTAAGGTATGTGTGCATGTTACGCGCGAGTGAAATAAAAGATGGACACTCGGAATCAAAGAAGTGGTCCGCTTCATCTGTTTAACACTTACATGTTCATAGAACAGAATATTACATGGTGTCAGAGTTAGTTCATTTATCATCGACCTGACGACGGAAGATGGAGAACACAGGCGTTCCAACACCACGAATGGACTGGGACTCGTCTAATCTGCCGGACGCATGGAGAAAGTTTCGGCAGCATGTGCAGCTAATGTTTTCAGGTCCGCTACATGCTAAAGACGAGGAGGAAAAATGTACATCTACTCCTATGGATTGGGGGAAAAGGCAGAGATGTTTTTTATACATGGACTCTCACAGAAGACCAAAGTAAGGTACTAAAAACGTACTATGACGGTTTTGAAGTTTATGTAACTCCGAAAGCAAATCCCATATTTGCGCGCTATAAATTTCATGAAAAGATCCAAGGAGACAGTGAGAGTTTTGACCAGTTTGTGACGGAGCTAAAATTGCTAAGTAAAGACTGCAACTACCCAAATAGTGAGGAAATGATTAGAGACAGGATTGTCTTTGCTACAAACTCACAAAGAGTGCGCGAAAAACTACTATGTCACGGTCCAGACTTGACGCTAGAGAAAGCCATTGACATTGCACGTTCACATGAGCTATCACAGCAGCAGCTAAAGGCAATGCTAACCCCTGCTGCTAGCCACGACAGTCGCTCTGCTCACGCGGTTAGCAGAAAACCTTTTAGAGCAGACCAAGCATCCCGTGGCAACACACTCTCACTCCCTAAGCGTCCAATAGCGACGTTTGGTCAGTGTCCGTGGCGTCCAATTGTGACGCTCCTAGGCTCCTTCAGCGTCATAAAGGGACGCAAATAGCTTTCAACTGATTGCAATGTATTCCCATCTGCGTCGGGATTTGACGCTCATGGAAGCACGGCATTCGTTTATGCCGGCTGCCCTTAAAGGCAATGTGAGCGTCCATTCCCATTGGATAACGGCGAATTGTACACCCCGAAGTAAGTATTCCTCTTACTGTCGTTTGATTTTACAGTGATATCTGCACTACTCATCGACTAAAAAACACCAGATTATCCTTGTTAATTACACAACATTGATTGGTTTAAATTGTGTGCAATGCTTTTGTATTTTTTTTTTAAATATTTTTTCTGAGTAAAGGATGGCAGAAGACACTACACTACCCAGAATCCCCAGCGTCTATGTCACATGATCTTCAAATTTCTCCCTGCAGAAAAAGAAAACATGGCCGAAATTCGTTTTATTCTTGGTAGAAAATGCCTATTTTAAAGTTAGTTTGGCCATTAAAATGCGTGTTGATGTCATTTGATGCGAGAAATATGAGTTGTTATTTCAGATTATGTGTGCAGTGGATGTACATGATCTTTAGTTTGCTAGTTATTACGAAGATTACTTCAGGAAATCGCGACATTTTCATTGTTACCAAGGTGGTTGCTAGGGACGCTGCTATCGATATTATTCCTGTTATGTTGTGTAACTGTTTAATGGTGTTATCTTTATTGCTACCCCCTTTCCCGTCAATGTATAGTGTTGGCCTAAACATATTAGTTTAACAAAATCCGCATCTAAAGATAGCCTACGTTATTTCCCCCCAATTCCAGTCTCACATCTCACAGCACATCGTCATTAACAGACCGAAAACATTTAAAAAAAATAATAATAACACTTTATTCCGGGTGTGCTTGCTTTTCTCTTTGAAAGTCATCACATAACGGCATTGTAATACACGGTTCGGCTGCATTACATATTACATATCTGCCGTAGTTATGTATTTATAGAGCCCTGATGAGAAGACAAACATGAGGAACTGGAAACGTGACGTGGATCATAAATATATCAGCCATTAAACAACATCTTACATTTATTTTCACACAATACGTCTCCTTGCAGTATCAACACTAATTCGGCTCACTTTTATATTTGATCCAATTGGTAGATAGGCTGTATTTACACCATAAAGGTGCACAGCTGATATAAAGGGACACCTGGTGGTTAAAGCATGTTATTGAATTTAATTATTTTTATTATTAGATATTAATACGATCCCTATAAAGTATATTCATTACTCGTTATTCTCTACTAATAGTTCATTAAAGACTATGTAATGACTATTTTGCACATCCCTTTCAAGATTTCAAGATTTTCTAAGGTTTATTGACATATCATATAGGCCTACACAACTGTGGTGTAGTTCTGCACTGAATGAAAAACTTGGGTCGCAGGTTCCTCAACAGTGCATAACGAGACATCTATCAATATGTGTGCATACCTCCAGCAATGTTAACTATGTTGAGGCACTTATTTTAACTGATATTATACATAATGTATTAGACTCTTATAAGATGTATGTAGATATTTCATCTCCGGCCTTGTCAGGTATTGAACAATCAATAAATAAAGAACACAGAATTGTTGAATATAAATAACAGAATTTATGTGATTATACTAAATGATTTTCAAATAAACACAACTGCATATTTAACTGTTACACATGCTGATGTAACGCAAATGTTCCAACTTGGGATCAATAAAGTATATCTTATCTTAAGCTGATCGATGGCTACTGCCATATTTGCAAAATGTGCCTCTGAACCTTGACAAGTGCATGTTTCAGGCTTATCAATTAATGTAATGTAATGTAATGTTATCACAGGGGTCACACACATAAGACCAGCTGTTAAATAAAGCTCTTCTGACCTTAGCTGGCATGTGGGTATATATATTAATACTGCCCATTATGGGCACAAGCAATTTTCACCCATTTATTAATTATATGTTTTAAATGTGAGTGTTTCCTGTCCCCTAAACCTCCAGGGATGTACACAGTTTAATACTGGCAACTTCTTATTATGGGAAATACGAAAACGTCTTTTAAAACTACAACTCCCAGTAGAGACGTGCCATAGAGAACATTTTGCGAAACAGAATAGCCAGCATGTGTAGTTCTGGGGACGAGGTGGGGGAGGGGGGACGCGGTGGACCCGTTCAAATCCAGTTTTGGACAGTCTGCCGTGGTTCCATCCCATTTCAAGTGCTGTTCGAGGCTGGCTTAACCCTCGGAGCACACTCTCCAATCACAGAGCTTGAGGACTATCACGGGGTTTGTCAAACAGAGCACATGGTGTAGTCCAAACGATAGCTGGGGATTCTGGGTAGTGTAGTGTCTTCTGCCATCCTTTACTCCTGGGAATGGACGCTCACATTACCTTTAAGGGCAGCCGACATAAACGAATGCCGTGCTTCCATGAGCGTCAAATCCCGACGCAGATGGGAATACATTGCAATCAGTTGAAAGCTATTTGCGTCCCTTTATGATGCTGAAGGAGCCTAGGAGCGTCACAATTGGACGCCACGGACACTGACCAAACGTCATTATTGGCAGCTTAGGGAGTGAGAGTGTGTTGCCCGTGGGCACAAGACGACATGGAATGATCGTAACAGCGCCGTGAGGAGCAAGGAATGTGGAGCATGCGGGAGGGAGCACAGTCGCACTGAGGAATGTCCAGCAAAGGGTCGCCAATGCAGCAAATGCAAGAAGCCCAACCACTTTGCTAAAGTGTCACAAACACAGCAGCCACAGACGAGATATAATCCCAGAAAATTGCATACCATCTCAAACAGTGCAGAACAGTCACTAGAATAACTCTATATTGATGCTATCATAAAAGAGCATGAAAACACAGATAGAGAACAGGCATATGCAGAAGTAGAAATAGGAAAAGCGAGGAACAAACTGAAGTTTAAAATGGACACTGGTGCTCAGACTAGTATTATACCAGCAGACACATTCCGCAAGATATATGGAAGTGTAATACTAGGCCCCCCATCAAGCAAACTCTCAGATTATGGTGGGCACAGAATAAAAGCAGAAGGAACATGTAGACTGACATGTAAACATGGTGAGAAAACAGCCATGGTAGGTTTTGACATAGTCCATACAAATGCTCCACCTCTGTTAGGCTTAAGAGCATGTCTAGATTTAAACCTAGTCAAAATGATACATGTAGTTGATGCAAAGCCGATAACACACACAACCATGATGGAAGAGTTTGCTGATGTGTTTAAAGTAGGGCTGTCAGTCGATTAAAATATGTAATCGCGATTAATCGCATGATTGTCCATAGTTAATCGCGATTAATCGCAAATTAATCGCACATTTTTGATCTGTTCTAAATGTACCTTAGAGGAATATTTTTCAAGTTTTTAATACTATTATCAACATATGAGTGGACAAATATGCTTTATGCTTATGTTTATTATCATGTGAACAATGACAAATATTCTCATGAATATTAAACACAACAACCTCTGAACATTACACATATTCGCCTCAATTCAACCTGGAACCTCTCTCATACAATACTGTGTGTGTGTGTGTGTGTGTGTGTGTGTGTGTGTGTGTGTGTGTGTGTGTGTGTGTGTGTGTGTGTGTGTGTGTGTGTGTGTGTGTGTGTGTGTGTGTGTGTGTGTGTGTGTGTGTGTGTGTGTGTGTGTGTGTGTGTGTGTGTGTGTGTGTGTGTGTGTGTGTGTGTTGGATCGTTGGAGCTATGTGCAACTCAAGGCATATGCTCGAACGGGAGCTGCTTGGACGCTGCAATCATGAGTGTGCTGACTTTTCGTACAATGTCCCACTGTCTGGCTTCCTGCATAAAGTCAAGTGCTCGGCGCAGTTGTGTGGATAGAGCGCTCCTCTGTTTTCATTTAAACAGCTCCTTATATCCGTTAGCGCAGCTAGCTAGCACCCGATGCTAACAACAACAATGCACGTAAGGTCTCTCTCTCGCTCACTCGGGCCACACATACACACACCCTCCCGGTCCTCCCGATGGCCAGTCGGTGCCTGCCGGTGAGCGTGGAAGTGTGGTCTGCCACAAGCAGGCGGCAGGAGCGGGGCTGTCAGCAGCATCAGTTTGTAGATGGTATTTTAAACTCGATGCGCTGTGAAACTACGGGGCGGCCGAGAAAAAAAAATACACATGCGTTAAAATAATTAATGGCGTTTTTTTTTGCGTTATTAACGCGTTAACTTGAGAGCCCTAGTTTAAAGGCATCGGACTGTTTCCTGGAGAATGCAGTTTCCAACTCAAACCCTCTGTACCACCAGTGGTATGTCCACCTCAACGCATCCCATATGCTCTGCGTGACCGGCTCAAGGATCAGTTGGACGACATGGAAACACTGGACGTTATCCAAAAAGTCACAGAGCAAACTGAATGAGTTAATGCACTAGTAGTGTTGGAAAAGCCGAAAACAAATAGGCTGAGAATATGCCTAGACCCCCGCGCCCTGAACAAAGCTATCCAAAGACCCCACTATCCACTCCCTACTCTCGATGACGTCACAACAAAACTGGCTGGAGCACAGTATTTCAGTGTACTAGACGCCAGATCTGGTTACTGGAATATAAAGCTCACACACGACTCATCTATGCTAACCACGTTCAACGCGATCTACGGCAGGTACCGTTTCAAGAGACTGCCTTTTGGAATCATATCTGCACAGGATGAGTTCCAGAGGAGAGTGGATGAGGCCTATGAGGGGCTTCCAGGCGTTGCCGCCATCGTAGATGACATCATAGTCTACGGCCGCACCAAAGAGGAGCACAACGCCAGCCTGCGTGCCATGCGAGAAAAAGGCATAAAGCTGAATAAGGACAAGTGTAAAATCTGTGTGCCTGAGGTAAGCTATTTTGGGCACAAGCTGACAAGAGAAGGCATCCGCCCTGACCCGAACAAGATTAAGGCCATCAAAGAAATGCCTAACCCACAAAGCAAGGCAGAGTTGGAGACCATACTGGGCATGGTCACTTACCTTTCCAGGTTCGCCCCGGGAATGTCAGAGGCAACAGCTCCACTCCGGCAACTGTTAAAGGAAAACAGTGAGTTTGTGTGGGACTCAAATCATGATGCAGCCTTTCAACGAGTAAAAGACATCCTAACACAGGAGCCTGGCCCAGTACTCACCTACTTCGATCACACAAAGGATGTGAAGTTACAAGTCGATGCTTCCAAACACGGCTTAGGAGCTGTCCTGCTCCAGGAAGAGAAACCAGTCGCATACGCATCAAAGACACTGTCTGAAACTGAAGAGAACTATGCTCAGGTCGAAAAGGAGCTATATGCAGTGCTCTTTGGATGTAGGCGGTTTCACCAATACCTGTACGGACGACAGGTGATCGTCGAGTCAGATCATAAGCCACTTGAGTCAATCATGCGTAAGCCCTTAGCAGCTGCACCACCACGTCTGCAACGCATGATACTGCAGCTACAGAGATATGACATCACTATCGAGCACAAACCAGGAAAACAAATCCCTGTCGCAGACACTCTATCCAGAAAGCCACTTGAGTGTTACGACCGCTCCATCAGTGAGGGCATGGACTACCAAATACATACTGTGATCAGCAATGCTCTGGTAAGCGACCGCAAAATGGCAGAGATCAGAGCCGCTACAGCCAAAGATGAGCAGCTCTCAGTGCTGAGACAGGTGATCCAAGCAGGGTGGCCCGAGAAAATCAAAAAATGTCCACCTGCAGTCTCAGAGTATTGGAATCATAGGGATGAGATATCAGAGACAGTTGGCATCCTACTGAAAGGAGAGAAAATCATCGTGCCACACTCACTCAGGGCTGAAATGCTTTCACGCATTCACCCAGGACACTTAGGGATGGAAAAGTGCAAACAACGTGCAAGAGATGTGCTGTTCTGGCCAAGGATGGGTAAGCAGATAGAGACACTAGTAGGGACCTGCAGCACCTGCCTTGAGCGACGCAGCTCACTCCCACCCCTGCGAGATGGAGTTCATGACTTTATGAGCTGTTCATGAGCACTCATGAAACATTCATGAACAACTCATTATATGTTCACTTGTCATGTTCATGAACCAAAATTCTTAAATTGCTCATGAACCATTTTAAAGAGCAGTTCATGACATTTTTATGAACATTGTTCATTCATATAAAGTTCCTGTTTTGCTCATGACAGACTTTTATGAGCAATTTATGAACTGTTCATGATCCAGCCAATCACAACATTATAATTAAAACCCCAAAAAGTTTGCATGAGTATTTCATGAACTTTTCATGACTATGAGCATTTCATGAATTTTGGATGATTGTGGCAAGTTCAGAATATTTTGGAATATTCATGAGCATTTTATGAACTTTTGATGATCAGTGAGTGTGATGTTTTTAAAGACCTCTTGAATATTCATCTACTATTTGAACATTTCTTTCTTTTTTTAAACTTTTAATCTTAAAACAAAACAATAGTGAATTTGAAACTGAACATTATCTGTATTTATTTTGGTGACATTCATATCATTTTATGGTTTATCTGTACTGTTTGAGAAGCAGTATGAGTAAGTAGCGCCAAGGTGGAACCTTTGGCAGGTGAGCGGTGACATCTGGGTTATTTTAGGGGGGACACTTCCGCCCCCTCCTCAGAAGCAATCCAGACGATCAACCGGATCCTGTGTATAATTATTGCTGCTCCACTTTTCTGTTTTCTACAGGTCAGTACATGATGAAAATGATCGATGTTAACTTGTGTGAATTAGATATGATGTTGGAGATGTTTAGGAGAGTGTGTCAGAAGGTTTTGAGCATGTTTGACATAGTAACGGTATTTTAAAAAGGCAGGTTAGCTGCTGCGCACGGGTAATATGTTTTTTTACCTGAGTGCAGTCTTGCAGGCACATTGCCTTGTTTTTTGTTTATTAACATTGACAGTGTGTTTTTGTGATCTCCATAATATGTTATATTTGTTAAAGATAGATATATTGATAGAAAGTATTATTTTATAGCGTTATGTGTTTTGTTATGGAAATCTAGGACCCAACACAGCGCTGGAGAGTACAAGTCAAATGAACAATACAAATAAATGGTGAATCAAGCAAAGCTGTCTTTTGGTTATTTATTTGAAGCTTCAAATACACGATATAATAATATAATAATGTCACAAGTCGCACAGAGTATAAGATAGTCTGCGCGAGAGTGCGCAGGACAATGAAAAAGCAGAGATTATATAAGGAAAGAGTGGGAATATTATAACTCCCCTGTTCACACGGGGAGATTGTTATGAGACACCCAGTGGCCTTGAGTAGATAGCATAACGGTTCTCAGAGCAGGGAAGTTCGTGATGTGTCTGACTGTGTATGAGTCTCCCAGTCTGCTGAAACAGCTGTGGCCTTGCAGAGACTGGGAAACTCATAAGAGAATATAATAGAATAATAATGGTAAAAGCACAACAAGAGGAAATAAGAAGCATTTGGTTTAAACATATGAAAGATATAATAAGGATAATAATAAGGATGATAATAATAAAATGTTCCACTACATTCCCCCCTTTTGATCATACTTGATCAATAGAAAAAACAAATGATAGGATAGACTGATATAACACATCAATGAATACACTCCATCGCTGGTTTAAGTAAACACATCACAAATATATCATAGAAAACTGGCTGTTTTTGTGGAGGACAGACTCCAATATAATGTAAGCATAAAAGAGGAGATACACACATGATTATATTGATAAATCGGAATCAGACTCTTCTGATTCTAGCTGATCTATCTCACTGTGGCGCAAAGGATTGTCTTGTAATGGAATAGTAGTATACTGAACGAAAGCTAACAGGTTGTTAAGATGCAGCACGGTGTCAGTGATGTTCTTGGTGGCGTCGGGAATGTAAGTGCAACAGGAGTCACCGATCACATGACACAGGCCACCCTTTGAGGCGAACAAAAGGTCAAGAGCGAATTGGTGCTGCATGAGCATGTTCCTAGAGGCTATTATGAATGGGGTCAAAGCCTGGAAGCCTTGCGTCCTCTCCTAAGTGAGGTTCTCTAGCCGGACGTGTAAGGTATCTATTTTATGGGCATTGTTTACTGTACCCCACCATGGGAACAGGCCACCCATGAATTTAGCCCCAGCGGACGTCATATCTATTTTTACCTTGTGGTGGTCGGGGTGTTGGAACTCTGGGTAATGATGTGTCGTGTGCATTAAGGACGTGAGTACAGTGACTGCTGGATTCAAATCCACTAAAGTGCATGTCCCTATCCAAAGGGGAGCCAGAACTTGATAGAGCTTGTTGCCGCACAACCAAACGTAATCTTCTGGCGCGCTAAACCCAGCATCACTGGGCCACGCCAGTTGGAGGGAAATATGTTTAACATCAGGGAATGCTACGTTAGAAAGGATTCTCTCAGGGGCACCAGATATGTGACAATACGAAATTTTGTAAGCACCGTAACTGCATGTGTTCCGTAGGATACGAGTACAACCAGTAGTAGTGCCTAGGAAAAGATAAGGTGGTGTAAAAGACGTTTTGTGGTAAACTCTCTGGATGCAGAGGTTGTGTTTCATCCCTCTCAAATGACTGGGGTGCACATGGCTGACGGGTTGGTACTTTGCGTATGTGGTATCAAGCGTGGATGCACGCAAAGAGGAGTCAGACCGATTGCTGCATGGTGGGGGAAGCTGCCTAGCATAACGCCACTCGGTTACGCTGTCTTCACCCTTGATGGGCCTCGTCAGAGCCATAAACGCGCAGAGGTGTTCAACCTGGGTCAGAGAGCGCGGACGAACTGGCACGGACATTGATGAGTCCTGGGGGAAAAGAGTGCATGCATAACATGACCCATTTTGTCCTGCGGCCTGCAACAATGATCTCAGAGTGTGCCACCAGACGTTACCGGTGATCCCACTACTGGTCTGACCCACATCAATGTTGCTATGGTCGTTATCGCCTATGTATAGATTAAATGTAGATGTACCTATGGATGTCAATAGTGGCGTCAAAGGTTGCTTACGTTTTTCCGGGTCTGAGTTTTGGGCGCGATGTCTATGTAAAATGTGCCACACGGGTCGGCGCCGGATACATACATACAGACGCCAAAATAAAATAAATGTGGTTCGCCCTGCTTTCCCCATGTACCTCTTAGATACCTCGATTTTGGCTGACATGCTGTGTGCTGAAATGGATACATAAAATATAGGACTAGTCCTAACACAACTATCATGGCAAGTATGCAGAGGAACCATTCTATGATTGTCCAGGCTCTCCAGTAGCATTCACATTGCTCACGGTTGCGTTGTCGTCTCTCCAGGCGAGCCCTCATCACGAGGGGGAAATGTTCCATGGTGTGTGTGAGTGTATTCTCTCGGTCGATTTCGTGACACGGACCGTCAGACTTCGCACACTGATAACACAAACGAGGAACCAGAGAGCATATGGAACCGCTCAGCTGGCACTCGCTCGTGACACCTTGTGTGTAGTGTGTTTTGGTGTATGTAGTGCAAGTGTGGTGCTGGTGGTGACTAGGACACGTCACTTGTTGTCATCTGTTGGTGACTTGGACATGTCACTTGTTGTCATCTGTTGGTGACTTGGACATGTCACTTGTCATCTGTTGGTGACTTGGACATGTCACTTGTTGTCATCTCTGTTCCTATCGTTTCTCCTTTCCTGTGACTACGACCTTGCAGTGGCTGGCGTGGACCCACGTAGCTCTCTCGGCGACCTTGACCGCTGTCTGGGTGACGAGAAGCACCTGGTAGGGACCTTGCCAACGATTGGATTTCCAGCTCTTTCTCCGGAAATCCTTGACCAGCACGAAGTCGCCCGGTTGAAGGCGGTGAAGCGGACCAGTGGCAGTCGCTAAAGTGGATGATAGGTTAACACAATATGACAACATAGCATCCTCACACAAAGTTGTGGAGGGAAGAGGAAATCCTGGAGCCTTGAGTCCAATCTGTGGAGGTGCCCCAAAAAGGATTTCAAATGGGCTGAGTTGACTCCGTGTTCTTTTCCGCATCCTCATGTACATCAGCACAATGGGCAGAGCTTGTGTCCATGACAGACCTGTGTCTGCACAGCATTTTGCTAGTTTGTTTTTGATTGTGCCGTTCTCTCTTTCCACCCCACCCCCACTCTGTGGGTGATAAGCACAATGCTTTCTGATGTCCATGCCCATGTATTCTCCTATCTGCGTAATGGCCTCATTAGCAAAATGTGAACCGTTGTCACTAGAAATTTTGTCTGGTAGTCCCCATCTAGGAATGATTTCCCTCAGTAGTGCCTTTGCCACAGCATTTGCTGTCTGTGCTTTTACTGGGAAAGCTTCAACCCATTTGGACCACATGTCGACCACCACTAAGCAGTGCTTCTTCCCCTCTGATGGGCTAAGCTCAATGAAATCCAGCATTAGGTGCTCAAATGGCCTGGTGGGAGGTGGATGTGCTCCGGGTCCTGTAACCTTTACTGGTCTACCAGAATTTTGCATGATGCAGATTAGCATGCTTCACAGTGCTTTTGAGCTGTTACTGTGAACCCCCTTGTGAACCACTCCTGATTTATAGACTCTAACATCCCCCCTTTTGACACATGATCCCACCCATGTGTCAACTTAGCGAAATGAGGGAAAAAATGTCTGGGAAGACATGGATTGGAATTTGGGCCAACCCAAAAACAGCCCCAGCAGCCTTCCATTGAGCCTTCTCAACTGGCGTAGCTAGCTGCTGCATGGAAGTCAGTGATGACATTTTGTCAGTAAAGGAGGAGACAGGGATTTTAACAAATGAGTGTGCGTGAGGTGCGAGAATCATCAGGGCAGCTGCCTTTGCGGCTGAGTCAGCAGACGCATTTCCTAGGGAAACTGGGTCTGTACTGCTTGCGTGTGCGGCACATTTACAGACTGCAACCTCAGATGGGAGCAGAATGGCGTCTAGTAAGCCTGCAACCAGTGCATGGTTAAGTACTGGTTTGCCATCAGATTTCAGAAATTGTCTACACTTCCAAATAGCCCCAAAATCGTGTACTACCCCGAAAGCATATCGTGAGTCAGTGTAAATAGTCACGGTTTTGCCTTCTGCAAACGTGCAGGCTTCAGTTAGTGCGATGAGCTCTGCTGCCTGTGCTGAGAGGTGACATGGAAGCGGTCCAGAACGGAGAACAGCAGAATCTGAAACAACAGGAAAAAAACAACAACAAAAAACAACAAAAAAAAACAAACAAATAAATTAGTGCCCCCTTGGTCGCGAGAGGCAGACCCATCAACATACAAAATGAGGTCAGCGTTGGTCAGAGGAACGTCTTTTAAGTCCAAACAATAAAAACCTGTCTGTCTGTTAAGTCCGGTCTAGGTGTGCACACAATGGAAAGTACGTCAACCGTCTTCAGGCAATATTCAAACTAAATGAAGTCTCTCCTTTTGAAACATCATGTGTTGAAATAAACACCTGTAGTTCAAAAAAAATGAATTGCCTAATATTTTTGTTGTGGAATCAATTAATTTCTTTCTTTAAAGGCAAAAACATGAAAAAGCTAAAAGGAAAACCCTATTGAATACAATATTATTTGGAGCAACTTAATTTATAAATGGTTGTCAACTTAAAAACATGTGTTCATGTTCAACATGTGGTAATTAAGTACATACAATTTAAGATTATATTTAGATAATACGGTAAAACAAGTTGGAACTTTGGAGTAATCAACTTAAAAACTTGTGTTTATGCTACCAATTATTAAGTGAGTGGTAATTGAAAACACCTCTGATTGTAGAGGAAAAGCCTTCTCCCCTTTCTCAAATAACTTTGTTGCTTTAACAACATTTCAATAGAAGTTGTCTTAACTCAATAACCATCGATGCAACCTATTGCCTTGATTTTCTTTGTTAAGCCAAGGCATTTGTTGTTAGAGTGTACGTAGACTGGGCCTCCCATATAACCTGGCTGAGCCGATATAAAAACCAATCAGCAAATAACTTTTCAATACATTATTGATTACTATTTTTGAGGTACTTTTAGGTTGGAAGTGAACATAAGTCATAGGTACATGGTGTATTTTTCCTTCACTACATGTATGTAATACCTTTAGTTACTTCACAGATGTGGATGAATGATGTGAAATATAATCAAGTGTTGAATCAGACTTTAGTTCCACCTGGAGTAAATCCACAAGCTACCCTGCAGTCTACAAAGTACTTCAGACTAGCTGCACCTTCACCAGCTTTGAGAACACTTTCATGATCAATCATTATAAAACATATCATATATATTATTCTGAAATGGACCAATCTGCACAACGACTACTTTTACTGTCTTTACTTTCACTATATTCTGATAATACTTTTCTACTTTTACTTGAAGAACATTTTGAATGCAGGACTGTTACTGTAACACTCTGGTACTTCTACTTTTACTCAAGTACAATATCTGAGTACTTATTCCACTTCTGGTAGTATATTAGTCTGAATTGTAGCTACAAAATCACACAGAGCTGCATAAAAATAGAATAATATGTACACGTGTGTACAATGATTTGTAGGTAATTTTGACTACTCAAGACACCTCACTTATACATCTTCAAAGTATTGGCTTTCAGAATATTAAACTTGTTTCGGCAAATTCAGATGATAAATACAACTTTGAAGCTTGTAACGGCATAATTACAAGCAGAGAACGGACTAAGGTAACATCACAGCAAGCATAACAACAGCCGTGTGTTATGAACACATACGCAAGAATGACATCATCTGTCGCTTAGTGACTTTTTTAACATTTAGTCTTAACACAAACGTGTGAATGTGTAAGGTTTACCATTATATTCAAATGTGAACAAAAATTGACTGTCTTTGTGTACCGGAACACTGGAAAAAATGCATTTGAGACATCTATGGCAGTAAATATGTTGCACAGGCTGGAACTTTTGGAGTAATCAGATAAGAATTCCGGACGAGCGTGCATGCACAGCTGCATTTACATCGTAAATCCTGGACAAATCTCCACTCGTCAGGAGGTTTGTCTCTGATCTTTTTGACAGGAAACACTGGAATCGTTACACGGAATAATGACCCCTTGTTTAAGCAGAGAGGTAAACACTGGCCATCAACAGCTTCACGTTTCAATGGGTACGGTACGTGAACGTGGACATTAACCCTACGTCATATCTGTGAGCTGCCCAGAGTGAGTATGGCACATCTGAAAGCGCGGCAGGAAGCTCAGAGATATGAGAATTACCTTATCCTCAACCAACAGCAATGTGCGCAGAACGGCTACGTTCGTGCACATTTTCCTTTGATACACGTCACGTGACATAGAGTACATGACATATTCTGTGTGTGTAGGTGCCTAATCAGTGACTGACTCCCAATCTTTAACGATTGGACCCAAATCCCTCCATCTATCAGTGGGGCCCCCTGGCTAGTGAAATGTGTGGACCGCCCCTGGGATTTGACACAGCTGGTTGTGTCTTGTGTGTGTGTGAGTCTACAGAGATAGTGCTACCCAGCGAATTCCAATACATTTTTAAACATGAGCTCATCATTCACACATTCTAACAGTAAAACTCTCATCATAGCATTTACACGGATCTTTCAACCACGTTAGCAGTACAATGCAAAATGAGAAGTTTCCACACAGCAGGTGGAAAACCACGTTGATCAGTCAAACGCAACAACTCCTGAAAATCAGGATATGTCAGCAGCCCATTGATACACATTCACCAGTTCTTTATCATCAAATGACACTTTTTGAACCATCGTAGGAGATGGCTGTCGGACTTTAAGACCCTCATTTTTCCACAAATGAGGGTCCAAGCCGAACCGGAGAACCAGATCTCTGCCCAGTAAATGTATTGGGCAGGCAGATGATAAAATAACTGTTTTTTACTGATGTGGGAAATGGATTACTGTCAACACCGTTATCTCCACTCTGAAGTGGTACAGAAACTTCTCCTTTTCATAAACCCAGCACATGAATAAATCTATCACTAAATTTGCATTCAGGCAAATCTACCCTTTTTTACCACAGAATGTGTAGCCCCAGAATCAACCAAAAATGTGTGGGACATTTCTTAATGCAAACATTCACTGTCATATTTCAAATATGTACCCTTTTTAATTACAGACATGTCCTCTAATTCTTCTAATTTCTCAATAGCATGTATGATGCGTGTGTGTGTGTGTGTGTCACTTCCCTGGTTTGATGCTGCTTGGCATGGGGTCCGTCTCCCCCGACCGAATTCCTTCCTCCTCCCTCCCTCGACTGTTAGTTTGAAGAATTGTCTTTGTTGTGGTCCGATTTATCCGATCAAAAGTTCTTTTTCTTCTTCTCGTGTGGGCATTCAGCGAACCGATGACCCGTCTCTCCCGTTAAAACAGCGATTGTAGTTATTGCTCCGGCCTCGGAAACCCCTTGTCTGCCCTGGCCATCACTTTGGGTCCAGGCGGTTGTGCCAGCCTGGACCATGGTCAGCTGGCCGGGGAAAGCGGGGCATGTAGTTATTCCTTTTTGGAGGTGTTCTTTTCTGTAGAGTTCAGCTTTCTTCGCGTCTCTTTTCTTTTTCTCTCTCTTGTCATGGATCTTTTTCATTCCTGCTTCTTCTTCTTCTTTTTCTTTTTT